>NC_137266.1:36204707-36414707 GCF_053477335.1 Acartia tonsa
ATATTAAAAAAAGAAAAAGTGCATGACATTGAACTAAGGATCAATATAATCTACTATTATAATCAAAAACAAAATTTCTCTTTCTGTAGATTACAAATATTTGATTAAGGGTAACGTTTGGAAAGACGAAGCCCAAAATACATAACTTTTGCACCACGTCGTCTTCCTATGACGTCATAAAATGAGGGAGATAAGAGGAGAAGTGGGAAAGAAAATCCCTAAAACTGAGATGAAGAATATGACGTCACAGGAAAGCAAAAGTTATGTATTTTTGGCTTCGTCTTTGGAAACTTTTACCAACCAATTTAATAAATGTTTTCAAGCCTACGAATGAGAAACTGTGTTTATAAATATGTATACTGGTAAAATATGTACTACCGAACAGGCCCTAAACAAATAGTAGCTTAAAGAAGAAAACATTAAAGTAAGGACAAAAATTTAAATTTTCAAAAAATGAATATTTAAAATAATGCTCTTCCAAATTGAATCCCTTTGCTAAATGTATTACAGAGTTTAAAATGAAACAGCTTATAGTTTTCAGTAAAAAATAACGTCATGAAATACAAATGACCAATTAATGGAGGCCAGTATACATTGTAATTTACCTATGGTAAAATATACACTGGCCTTTCATTGGTCTTTTGTCTTGGACACTATACGCTGTTTCTTTAAAATAATATGACAATTTTAAAGTACAATTCATTAACAATTGCTTAATTTCTTAGCAATTAAAAGAAAATTATTTCACACACATATAGGCTGCAATTTGCAAAAATTTGCCAAATTTTAAAAACAGCACAAAAATAATTTTGCAATATATTTTGTGGTTTAATTTGATCAAATATTCCTTTAACATGTTATACATACATTTAGCTTGGTGTTAGTACAAAACTGAAAATTATTTTAACTAGGACAATAAAACACATTAGTTCTTAATCCACAACTATCGGCTACGCCCCTAGAAGCCTCTAGTGGCACTTTAAATGTTTGGTTTTAAAAAGAAAATAATACGATACCTATCTATGTTATTTTCAAGTTTCTACGATACCTAGCTATGTTGCGTAGGGGTCTCTATTCTTTAAAAAATTCGATTTTTGTGATTTATCTTGGGAAGGTGGTGGTACCCTCCCCCAAAATAGTTATAAACATTCCCGGGACCTATAAAAAGTTACCCTGTTAAGGA
Organism: Acartia tonsa; assembly: GCF_053477335.1. Taxonomy (NCBI): domain Eukaryota; kingdom Metazoa; phylum Arthropoda; class Copepoda; order Calanoida; family Acartiidae; genus Acartia; species Acartia tonsa. The sequence goes on from NC_137266.1 coordinate 36,205,891, forward strand.
GAACCCGATCGGATCAGCGGTTAGCGAGATCCTTCAATACAGACAAATAGACAGACAAACAGATAGACATCCTGTCACTTTAATATAAAGATAAAAACTATTATTGTTGAGAAAATTGTAAGATTAACAAGGTAATTTTTATTTCAAAGATTTTTTTAGTGGTAGTAGAAAAATACCTTGTCCCAAAACAGATGCAACTCTATACCATGCATGCACAGTTAGGACCTCCAGGCAAAGCTCGTCTAATCAAAGAGCTAGTTATCTAAAGAGTTTGATTACATAATCAAATCTTTCACATCATTAAGCAAGATTCGGTTCTGATATCCACTAAAAGCTTGTGGTGTATCCCGTCTTTATGGGCTATCCTGATAAGTTCCTTCACATTAATAGTGTATAAACTTTTAGAACAAAAAATACGTCGTGAATGTACAAAACAAATATTGATTAAATTTTTAAAAAACGATTGATTTTTTTCTTTATAAGAGAGATTCATGTGATTCCGGTTTATATAAATTTTAAAAGAGATTTAGCGGTCTTTTTGAAAACATTTTATAATGCATTGGCAAGTTACATTTTTATGAATATTATATGAAGCCATTCAGTTACACGAAATATAAAATTTACAAGGATAAATTGTATCCATAAGCAGAGCAGAATTTAAGTAAAAAATATCAAGAATTGTAAATTTATAATAGCAAAATAATTTTCGATGGAAGAATATATTTTTAATGCTTAGATTTAAATTAGATTTTTTATAGGAACAAGGAATCTGGGTTATCTATATTGCTTTAATTTTTTTAGGAAAGGTTCGTGAAATCCTTAGCAGTTTTTATCTTTTTTTGGAGTGTTAAAAATATAGGTTGAAAACTATTAGTGTGTTGAAATAGAAAACAGTAAAAGTGTCGAACTATGACGTCAGAAAAAATTAACAATTAACCAATGAGAGGCCGCTATATATTTTACCACAGTGAATACTGGCTTCTTATTGGTTAATTGTTAATTTTTTCTGACGTCATAGTTCGACACTTTTACTGTTTCCGTTGAAATATTGGTAAAAGAAAATATTTTAGTCAGTTTGACTTTAGAAAAACATTTAACTACATAATCAATAATAGTTATTTCTCGCATCGTATTATAAACGGCTTTCAGCGGATATAGAATGTACAATTATGAGACTAAAACTAGTTTTTTTTAGCCCCGAGGTGCCGAAGGCACCGGCTAAAAAAAACTGGTTTTAATCTTATGATTGTACAATTACATTTTTATATTCGTAGAAAGCTGGATATAATACGATGCTAGAGATAGTTTTTTCGTATGGATGAGAATCGGTTCCTATCCACCGGATTCGAATGAATACGAGAAAAATTTTAATCTCTTCAGTTATTTTAGAGGATAAGGTAATTGATGATAGATTAATATTCATCCCAATTATGATAAACAAATCATTCATGTGTATATGTGTATAATATTTCAGAACAGCTAGTGTGTACAGACCAATTAGAATTTAATAAAAGTAATCAAAGTTTAAAGTGCTGACAAACCAACTTAGAAAGTAGCTACACAACTAAAAAATCAACTCTTTTATGACATAAAGTCTAGAATTATATTTTGTAGAATTTGTCCCAATATATCATAAAGATAAAAGATATGATAGAACCTCTTTTTTTAGGTCGGGTATGATGAATATACTCCTCCCTTCCCCCCCCCCCCTCCCCCATAAAGAATGAAAAATAATTAGTTTTCTATTTTTTAAACGTTTGCTTTTCCTAAAATTGCAAGCTTAAACTGTATATTAAAGAAAGATATTTCACTCTCAGATTATAAAGGTTAAAACATACTAGGGGGGGGGGGGGGGTTGTTATGTTACTCAACACAAAAATGGGATTTTTCGTATATACTGTTTTAGAATTATAGATAGTGATCAAGAAGAAAGTCTTGGGGGAGGGGGTTCCACTGCCCATTTGTAAAAGAAGGGGATTTTCTGTTAACTTATTAATTTAGAACTAAATAGATAGAATAATTTTTTTTAAATACAGAGTTTTGGGGGGAGGAATGAATAAAGGTCCACAACTTCCAAAAAAGGGATTTCGCTTACTTATATTGTTTTAGAACTATCTATCTAGAATACATATTGCTCCCAGAGTAATACAACAACATTGTAAAACAAACAAGCACAAAAATGACCATAGAAGCATGTCCGCAGATACAAAAATGAAATGAAAATGTTGTTGGCCCCTTTCCATTTTAGGTATTCAGAATTGAGGGAAGAGACATAAGACTGCAAATTATACTTGCACCTAAAGTTTTATAATCCTGGGTATTATTATCAGACTTTGCTTGGTTGGTTCAAACTAGCAGCAATTCTAACCAATATTTTTACTCTACAGAAGGGAAAAAGGGAAAAATTTTTATATTATTATTTGAAATGTATAAAAATTTATCGGTATTTATCTAATGAATATATCATGACGATAAGGAGTCAGTCAAACCTTTAAAAAGCTAGCCGTCATTAAACGTTATAAGTAATGTACTTATTATCATTTACGCCCCTAGAGGCCTCTAGGTGTATGCAAAATGTTTTCTTTGCAATATAATTTAAGACCAGCGGCTTACCAAAAAAATAACCGCTAAGCAGCGCTCTATATTCTTTCAAACTTTTGGCGATTTCTCTTGGAAAAGTGATGTTCCCAAATGGCTTTAAACACCCAAGGACCTATGAAAAGCTACACTGTAAAGGAGCACCATATCGGTTCAGAGGTTAGCAAGATTCTTCGGTACAGACAGACAGACACACACACACATATAAAGATCCTTACTTTATTATAAGGATTTACCCAAGTACGAAGTAGCTTCGCTACTAAACTATAAATACTGAAGGGGTAACATGTTGTGGAAAAATTTTATTTTTTATTTGGAAAATTTTATGTAAAACAAAATTTAAGAAAATATACAAAAAAAAACTTTATTGCAGCGTAGCTTCTTAACTATTGTATTCGTAAAATCTATGACTATAGATTTATTTTATTGGTGGATTTTAACAATAAGACATAAAAAGGCTTTCGGTTCGAAACCCTTCATCCTATTACTAAAGTTAAAAATGATATGGCCTTAACAAATAAAGAAGCTTTGTTAAGCTTTCCCAATTTGAAAATGTGAATCGTTTCAAAAGTTGTTGATATCTTTACGAAAATACATAAACCCTTACTACTTATTATTTGCTATATAAAAGAAAATATATTAAAACCAGCCCAACATATTGTTAATGATTACTTTAAACGGACAAACAATTCGGACCAACAATTTCCGAGATCTTTAGCTTTAGACTATTTTTTATCAAAAGATATAAAATCAAACAAAACTTACTTTACATTAATTTCATAAACAAGGATGATAACATCCATAAATGTTAGTAGCAAAGCACCAAAAAAATCATTAAATGATAAACGGACAATGTGAGTTTTGGAGCAAATGTTAAGTTTTCAAAAGTCAATGGGAATAGGAAAAAACAAGGATGACAACATTCATAAAAGCGAAGCACTGAAAAGGTAGGACAAACGGACATTAACACTTGTATAAGTGTCTTAACTGAAAAATCAGAATATAAGAGTATAAGAGTCGAAGCAAAAGTGTAAGTAAATTTTTTGCCAAACTGTTTATGGACATACTAACATTTTTAGGACTTGATAATAGAGGAGCTTCGCTTATGAAATTGTTCTTTGTTGTCCCAGGAATCAATATACCAAAAATCAGATCAAACGGATAATTAGATAATTATAGAAAAGCTTCGCTTTTTAAAAAATTAGCAAATCAAGAATCATTTACAAATAATAACAAATGTATTTGTTGTATAACCGACAGACTGACAGTTCAAGCAAGTTTTATTCCCTGTGGCATTACGGACTAAAGGACATACATAAAAGGTGATTATTTTATTGAATTAAACAAAATAAGACATACAACTAGTTCCTATTTGTGAAAATTAATAAAGCTGTCAATTCATTTATGTTGGTGCTAAAAAATAACAAATATAATAAAAATAGTTGACGTCTCCGAAACTGTCCCAATTTTGTATAACTTTTGCGGAACAAGTTCCAATTACGTCATATTTTTCTTTCTCGAAAAAGGGAGGGGGGGAAGAAAATCTCTTCAAAAGAGATGGGGAAAACCCCCTTTTCTCCCATCTCTTTTTTCTTCCCCCCTCTCTTTTTCGGAAAAGAAAAATATGACGTAATTGGAACTTGTTCCGCAAAAGTTATACAAAATTGGGACAGTTTCGGTGACGTCAAAATAGTTGTACTATGTTAATAAATATATTTATCTTCTATTTATATTTAGCTTCTAATTCTAAGGTTTTAACCATTTAGGTGGAGGGTAACACAAACCTCTCAAAAGAAATCCCCTCAAATTAGCCCTTTCCCCCGAAAAAAAGATCTTTTTAGAATTAAACTTAATAATGGAGGGTCTGCCTGAACTCCGCCCAATCCTTTAATGTGCCCCTAGATGCCTATGAGAAGTAACCGCTAGTAAATCCTATTGCAGATGTGCTAATATATGGGGTGTTTGAGTCACACCTTAGAAAAATACACAACTATTTTTTGCTTGAACTTCCGCAGGGCACTATTCTGGTGCTGTGATAATATGATACATATGTGAAAGTGAATACACACCCAACACATGGGAAACCAAAGGGCTCTGTACTAGGTACTATGATAATATGATACATATGTGGAAGTGAATACACACCCCACACATGGAGTACCACAGGGCACTGTACTAGGTACTATGATAATATGATACATATGTGGAAGTGAATACACACCCCACACATGGAGTACCACAGGGCTCTGTACTAGGTACTATGATAATATGATACATGTGCAGAAGTGAATACACAACACACATGGAGTACCACAGGGCTCTGTACTAGGTACTATGATAATATGATACATGTGCAGAAGTGAATACACAACACACATGGAGTACCACAGGGCTCTGTACTAGGTACTATGATAATATGATACATATGTGGAAGTGAATACACACCCCACACATGGAGTACCACAGGGCACTGTACTTGGTACTATGATAATATGATACATATGTGGAAGTGAATACACACCCCACACATGGAGTACCACAGGGCTCTGTACTAGGTACTATGATAATATGATACATGTGCAGAAGTGAATACACAACACACATGGAGTACCACAGGGCTCTGTACTAGGTACTATGATAATATGATACATGTGCAGAAGTGAATACACAACACACATGGAGTACCACAGGGCTCTGTACTAGGTACTATGATAATATGATACATATGTGGAAGTGAATACACACCCCACACATGGAGTACCACAGGGCACTGTACTAGGTACTATGATAATATGATACATATGTGGAAGTGAATACACACCCCACACATGGAGTACCACAGGGCTCTGTACTAGGTACTATGATAATATGATACATATGTGGAAGTGAATACACACCCCACACATGGAGTACCACAGGGCTCTGTTCTGGTGCTATGCTAATATGATACATATGTGGAAGTGAATACACACCCTACACATGGAGTACCACAGGGCTCTGTACTAGGTACTATGATAATATGATACATATGTGGAAGTGAATACACACCCCACACATGGAGTACCACAGGGCTCTGTACTGGTGCTATGCTAATATGATACATATGTGGAAGTGAATACACACCCTACACATGGAGTACCACAGGGCTCTGTACTAGGTACTATAATAATATGATACATATGTGGAAGTGAATACACACCCCACACATGGAGTACCACAGGGCTCTGTACTGGTGCTATGCTAATATGATACATATGTGGAAGTGAATACACACCCCACACTAGGAGTACCACAGGGCTCTGTACAGGTGCTGTGCTAATATGATACATATGTGGAAGTAAATACACACCCCACACATGGAGTATCACAGGTTACTGTTCTGGTGCTATGATAATATGATACATATGTGGAAGTGAATACACATATGAGAAAAATACACAACTATTATTGGCTTGGAAAAAATGCTATTTTGTGTGTGAATGCAAACTTTTGAGAACATTTATTGGGTTAGATGGCAAAATTTGCTGGTAGGTTCACCAACCTCCCCCTTGCACAATTTAAAATATCTTTGGTAAGAGGGTGGTTCTTGCAATTTGGGGTTTAAACTACGCTATCGCATTGGCTTGGACATTCAACTAAGAGAAACGTCAGAGCCTTCGTGATAGATTGCTGAATTGTAAAGGTAAGGGGGGAGGGCAGGGGGTATCATCAAACCACCTAATTTTTCTAGATGGATAGAAACACACCCCATTTGGTAAATCATAGTTGCTTTTGTGTACTACTTATGGTTATGATAGTCATTGTTAAAAATAACAATACACTGTAAAAACTAATTTTTTCATATAGTATCAATTGACACGCTAGGGTTGTATTAGACCTGTGCTGTATTAACAAAATGAATATATAACACCATGTAGTACTATATACCGTAATAACTATTACTATACAGAGATATTACGTTTTTAGTATCAATTCTTACCCTACAGAGTAACAAAAATTATGAACCAGAGTATTAAAAACTTCCTTCTAGCATATTGAAGTAATACTCAATACAGTATTGGAATCTTCCTTATATCGTAATGAGGTTTTTTTTTGCTGGAACGTATAGGATGATGCTATACAGTAATGAAATGAATATATAGTATTATCTGATGCTATTTTTTATTTTATTTTTAACAGTGTATGTGTAAATGAGAAGGGTGGGTAGTTCATTTACAAACAATTGGATTTTGCCATTTATTGGGCAACCAATACACACTACATGCATATTTGAATACTGCATGTATTCTATCTATCTATCCATTAATCTTTTCAAATATTTAAATAGATCTATCTATTTATGTATCTATTTCATTTTGCATATGTATTAATCATTTTAATAATATTGTAAATATTAGCTTGGCAACCATTTTTTATTCAATTGAAATTTAGTTAAATAAAGCCTACCATACTTATCGTTGTTGTTATGTAAGTTTGTATGGTAGTGACGTGGTTATTAAATGACAATATTGATATTTTCACCAGCTATATTGACAACATGTTAGAAAGATCTAGTTAATGCCTTTTGAACAATATTGACAAATTGATATTAGTTTTCTATGCAGCTATGTGAGGTTGGGTAGTTGAAAATACTTTTAATTACTTAATCTTAAATATTTGGTTCTTGTTTGACCATAATCAGCCGGATGGGGTGGGTAATATTGAAGCAAGAAGTTTCAGTTATTTGTAAAAAAATATTTGCAACTATTTCTTTTCTTCTTATATAAGACTAGCTACTTCTCCCATAGCCTCCAGAGGAAGGCGTTGGAGGTTAGGAAAATAATCTAAAACTACCCAAAGACATGTATTAGGGGGGGGGGAGGGGTGTTATTGGAATATAGAATATACGTTGATACTATGACAGGGGGAAAAATGTCGTCAATTTACCTTGCTAACATGAAACTCATTTATTGGTAAGTTTATTCATCCAGTAGGAGGGGAGCGGATGGGGTAAAGGGGGTGGATAGGGGGTATTTTAGCCCTCTGCAATTTTCACTTTACTAGGGAATATAAAAATCGGGTGTAAGATCCAAGTCATGATATATCCATTCTTCCCAACTTTAAATATGGTATAAATGTATAAATAGAACAAGCTGTATTTTTCCTGTTTTTATTACCGGTGGCTTGGCCCCTAACCTAGCTATAAGGGTGACGTCCTACAGATATTTTTTTTATTTTGGGGGGGGTATTTACCCCCCCCAAATTGTTTGGGGGGGTAAATACCCCTTCCTAAATGGTTGGGGGTGTCTACAGCACACCCAGGGTAGGGGTAAATTTTAAATGGGGGGGGGGGGGGTAATCCCCACTTTACCCCCCTCCCCCCCCTTGGACGTATATGCACAGAGCAGATATTTATTGTGCAAAACTATTTACCTGTAAAGTTAAAATATTTAAACCTTTTTTGATAAAATATGTTTTGATCTTTTTAGCATGACCGATATACCATTATAAACATACCAACTAGATGCTCATTGGAATTGCAAATCTTCACAAAAATATTTATTTTATCTTAAATAACAGCCGAGAAATTACGTTTCCTTCATACCGTTTCTAACAGATGGACAGAAATTATGAAGTATGTAGTTTCTCTACTAAAAATGATATAACAAAAATATGTCTTTCATCTTAAATAGCAGCCGACGAATTATATTTCCTTCATACCGACAGAAATATTGAATTATGAATTATGTAGCTTTTTTTGTAGCCCTTAAAAATAGCCTAAAACCTAGCCAATATCATTCTATATCAAGCTTCACTAAAAACTGTAGCGCTATTTTCAATCTTAAACGAGATCTTACAGGACACATACACAAAGACGTTCAGAATGAACAATCTATTGATTTTCTATCCTATTAAATAAAGTAGTAAATTTTTATTAACCCTTAACAGTCGGGCCATTTGCCGCACCTTAATCGGTCGGGGGGGGGGGGGGGGGGGGGGAGAGCCGTTGAACGCCCCCCCCCCCTTATTATCTCAGTTTCTATTAGAGCTAGAGGGCTTAAAAAAATTTGTGCAAGTCCCCTGTTTGATAAGAAATTTCCGACCTTAAGTAAGTCAAGGTCAATTTCCGCTTCCTTCACCCTTTTATTTAACAACCTTTGTTTTTAGGCAGCTTATACCAACAATGAAATTAATTCGGGAAAAACTCACGAAACCTACACGTGTTTTTCAGCTGTCGTTGGGGGGCAACACATCGTAAAATTGACGACCTCTCCATTTGCCCCCCAGATATTATTTTATATTTAATTCGCTTGTTGGTTATACCTTATACCTGGTTTTAAGGTCTTTTTTTACTTAAAAATTTAAAACGGCTGTAATTTTTTTATTTTTAAAGCTAGACGAACAATTTTTTTAAAGAAAATGTTTATCTTTATGTAAATTTTATATCAGAAATATCAAAATATAAATTTCAGCGGCCGCAGCTGTACTTGGCACTGCCAGCCGCTGCAGTCGGCGGTCGGCGGGAAAACGGTGGCGGATCTTTATGAAATTTTAATACGTTATGTAAACATATAAGAAAAGCTCTAGTTTAAAATTTTAAGTCTCTAAGTCAAAAATTGCGGCCACAGGAGCCTTTTAAAGATTTCTGGAGACCTGGAGGATCAGGACCTGCAGGATCATACCTGGAACGTGAAATTGACTTGAACACCTATATTTGATATGTGAATGTACTACTAGAGGATATTTTAGTATTTTAGTAAGATAAAATTCTTTGTTTAAGTCAAAATAATATTTTTGCTCTTTACCTGGATGACCCTGCCAGGTTTGCTGGCATCCTGTGCCCGCCAGGATGGAGATATTAAAAAAATTCCAACTCTTAGTTATATGTCATATCCATACTTAAAAAGTCACGCAGTTTGGGCCTTTTATCTTTCATACACAGAAAATGAGATAGAAAAAACCGGAGGGGGGGCGTTCAACGCCCCCCCCCCCCACTGTTAAGTTGCGATAACCCTTTAATATTTTAATTCTGAATTAAAGGGAAGCTTTATAAAGGTACAAGGACGGATTTTATTTACTAGTCTATATCTGAATTTGGATATATGTGTTGTGCAGTAAGAAAAAAAAGACCACTTGCCTAAGCCTTGTGCAGGTTTTTGGCCATTTTTATCGGAGGTTTCAAACCCAATTACAAGAAACATTTGAATTTTTTAGTATATATGGGCATATAACTGTGATTATTGAAGAATATATTATTCTGTCCTGAAGAGTAAAGTATGCTAATACATGTGTACTACTTAGTGACAAGGACACTTTTATTCATCGGTGTAGAAAAGCATTTTTAACATCTAAAAAGACACATTTATATTTGACTTCTATAAATCTAAATTCTCAAATATAAAATGTCTCGCGGTTAGTAAAACTAATTTGTTTTTCCCTAAATCAAAAACGTTACTCTATTTTGTTTTGCATTTAAATTTTAATAAACAAGGATATCAGTATCCCTATGTAGCGAATGTAAAAAATCATGGATTGAAATATGGACAAAGGAATTAGAGAGTTAATTAAAATTCACATTAACTTTCACTAATTTCTAATATCAATATTTTTAACGTCAGGCTACGTAGCAAGTACATAATATACCGGATACTTATCGCAATGGAGAATCTTCATAAGAATTTCAGCTGGCTATTTTGCATACCAGTCTAAAAAATATAATTTTCTTATAACGCTATAGACTGACGGAAAGACAAAGTAAGTTATAGAGAAGCTTTACTCCTAAAATGTTCTAACGTACAAAGGACAGACGGAAATTTCTAATTTTTAGAGAAGTCTAGCTTCTGAATATAGACATATGTCCTAGCTCCACTCAATAATTGAATTACAAATCCTTATCAGTGTCCATCTCTTACTCAATTACAGAAAATGGAACAATAAAGGTAGAAGATCGAGGGGATAACATTTATACTTACATTGCTCCACATAGCAATGACACTGCCCTCTAATCAGATTCAATAAAGAAATTGGCATTCTGTACAGTAAGCATAATTCTCCAATCTTTAGGGGTTTAGGTAGGTTGGTTTATAATGTTCTTTCTACTATACATTTAAATGGTTTAATTACAATGTACATATACAATGATGTTGAACAAAATTCTCCCTTCTGTAATTAAAATTAAGGGTTGAAAAGTTTGGACACAAGTTTATAATTAACAATAAAACAAAAGTAACCAAATCTTTAAGAGGCAACGAATAAGAAATTGGGGTTTTAAAGATTGGACATTGTATAATTTAGAGTTGAATGTCTCCTCCCTCCCTAATATCTAAGGTGGATTCTTAAAAAAACTTTTGGGATCGCTAAAAAATTAGTGAGGCTTGCTAAAAATTAGGTGGGGATAATTTTGCCTCACTGATTTTAGTGAGGCAGTGAGCAAAAAAAAGTTTTATAAGAATTCACCACAAGACTCTGTTTTTGTTATGTGATCTTGTTTACCTACCTCTAAAATCCTAGCTCTATTATTTACTGTATGTATATACATTAGATCTTTTCATGAAAATACCCACATTTGAATTTCAATCTTCTGCTAACCTAAAAAGTTACTTTAGGGGCCTAGAAATATATGTACAAAATTTAAGCTCTCTATCTCTACTGGCGACCTAGCGCCAGGCATGTAAAATATCAACAGATAACGGTAGCACGGCGGTTTTAACAATATCTCAGTAATGTGCAGGTTTTCAGCTCTTCTGCATATTTCAATTTAAACACATAAGGCCAAAGATATTATATCCAAAAAATCTTTTGTCAAAGTCTACTCTAGACCTAGCGCCAGTCAGTTTTCTAAAATCATGCATTTTATACCTGTGAAAAATGAAATCGCCAGCGCTAGGTGTAGAGTAGACTTTGACAAAAGATTTTTGGGATATCATATCTTAGGCCTTATGTGTTTAAGTTGAAATATGCAGAACACCTAAATTCACCTTCCAAACCATTCTCTAAGCATTTTATTTTTTTTTTAGAAATAACGGGATTTCAAAACTGCCTTTTGAAAAGGCCTAAAAAATATATTTTTTTGTCCTTTTTTTCACTGTATATAGTTACAACTTATTAAGATATTATTCTCAGTTAAAAAAAAATTGGCGCTTCCAGCACCAAAACCGGCAAAAACAGGCAGTTAAACTTCTGAACCCCTACTTAACCCCCTGACAGACCCCCCCTCTATATCGGCTCCTGTTACACATAGAGACGTAAAACTTTTTTCTGGTTGTTCATGTGTATTTTTAGAGAATTGCTTTTTCTAGTCATAGCGGTCAGACCGCTCCTTATCCGCTTTTTAGCGTCCAGCCGCTAAATATTAAAACAGCTGTAGAGCTGCCAATTTTAAAGCTAAGAAAACCAAATTTTATGACGAACTATTATTTTTTATAATAAAAAAATACCTTTTTTGACCATCGCCGAAAAACGACAAATACCGGAAACCGCCAATTTTGGCAGTAAAACGGCCAATTTTAAAGCTAAGAAAACCAAATTTTATGACAAACTATTATTTTTTATAATAAAAAAATACCTTTTCTGATCATCGCCAAAAAACGACAAATAACGGAAACTGTCAATTTTGGCGGTAAAACGGCGATTGGCGGCGCTAAATAATATTTTTATCTGTTTATAGTTACAACTTATTAAGATATTATTCTCAATTAAAAAAAAATTGGCGCTTCCAGCACCCAAACCGGCAAAAACAGGCAGTTAAACTTCTGTATCCCTACATAACCCCATAACAGACCCCCCTCTTTCTCTGCTCCTGTTACAGATAGAGACGTAAAACTTTTTTCTGTTGGTTCATGTGTATTTTAAGAGAAAATTACTTTTTCTAGTCATAGCAGTCAGACTGCTCCTTATCCGCTTTTTAGCAGCCAGCTGCTAAATATTAAAAAAGCTGTAGAGCGGCCAATTTTAAAGCTAGGAAAACCAAATTTTATGACGAGCAATTATTTTTCATAACAAAAAAAATGACAAATAACGGAAACCGCCAATTTCGGCGGTAAAACGGCGGTTGGCGGCGCTAGTTTTATCTGTTTATGATCACAATAAAGACTACATACAAAAATTGGCTGGTCTAGAGCTGTTTTAGAATTCCGCTACTGGCAGCTTAAAAACAGCAAAACTACAGGTAGGAAATAAAAAATCAGTTAAAAATCGGTCAAGGAGTGGCCAAACGGTCATGGCCTTACTATTCACGGAAGTTTATTATTACTCAAGAATTAATATATATTTTTAAAAAAATTTAATTGATTTGAAGCTTACATGGACTGCCGCCACTGGCTGCGGTCAGCTGGAAACAACAGCTGATTTAAAAAAAAAAAATTTAATATGTCATGTAGGCATGTAAGATAAGCTTAATTTTACAATTTTAAGTCTATGAGTAAAAAAATAAATACACTGGAGCCATTCAAAGTTATTTGAAGACTAGGAGGATTATATCCTGCTGGATCATACCTGAACACCTAATTTTCATCTTATTTTTTACTAAGGTTGATTAAATATTACAGAAGTAATTACAAGAGAGTTGTCCTTACTTCTGATCTTAGAGTTTTGTCTTTATGGATGTTGTCATCCTATTTTTTGTCTGTATTTAATCACTTATTAAACTGTTTTTAACCTATTTTTAAAACGTATATAAAAAATATACTATGACACCAGTAAAATCAGACTGCAGAGCCTAAATTTGAATTAATTCCCCAATAAACTTTTTTGGGGGGGTGTAAATATTAATTTTTACTGTTGCCGTAGTCATTTTGATCAAAGCAAAAGGTCTTTTTTTTATTTGGGTAAAATTCGTAGCTTTTAGAGTGTTTTGCTTCATAAATATTGTATTCTGGTATAGAGTAAAATTAGGCCTTATGATTTTACTATAAAAATTCACTAAAAAGTTAAATCTTTACAATATACCAATGAATTAACATAAACATGTTTGTGTTCGTTCACCTATTTTAAACACATAAAAATTGGCTGTAAAGGGTTAAATTTGATGTCAACATGACAAGATGTCAACAAATGTTTATGCAATACAACAAAATTATTTTTGACACATATACAAATATGATATAAAATAAGATTATTCAAACTTATTTTTTAAAAATATTTTTAAAAATTATGTATCTTTTACGTGTATAGTTTTCATTCTTTTCATTTTAATTAAATAAAAATTATTTAACTACATTGTAAATAAGTCACTTTGTGAAAACACTCTTTCGGAAATCATAAAAAATTGAAATGAAACAAGAAATCTTATTGGTTTAACTTTAGCAAATGTGTTTTATTGTATTATGTTAAATTTTTTACTGAAATTGATTGTTTTAGAAAAAAATTTTTTTTCCATCGAACAGAGTAGAGTTTTTTTATTATTGTATTAATATAAACTGAATCATATAAAATTGTTCTGTAAGAAACAATTTAACCCCAAACTAAAAGTTGCTTTTGCTTCCGTCAAAATGATCACAGCAACATATAAAATTAATTTTTAAATCCCCCCAAAAAAGTTTATTGGGGACTTTATTCAAATTTGGGCTCTGCAGTCTGTTTCTACTGGTGTCATAGTATATTTTTGATATATGATTAAAAAATAGGTTAAAAACAGTTTAATGTTGTCATCATTGTCATATTATTTGATAAAAATATCAATGCTTTACAAATAAAATTTATAGAGAAGATCATCTTGATGTTTTTAATAATTAGATTTGTATATTTTGATTTTGTTGTTAACCCTTTGTAGACAAATTGATAATATTTCTAAATGTTATTTTTTTTAAATTGTCTGCGTCTGGCATCTGACTAAAATAAAAATCTATTACATTAGTTTAAACAATTAACTGTCTTGACCCTTTCCAGACCCTAATCAGCCAATTTTTGTATGTAGTCTTTTATTGTGATCATAAACAGCTAAAAATATTAATTTTACCGCCGAAATTGGCGGTTTCCGTTACTTGTTGTTTTTTGGCGATGGTCAGAAAAAGCATTTTTTTTTATGAAAAATAATTGCTCGTCATAAAATTTGGTTTTCCTAGCTTTAAAATTGGCCGCTCTACAGCTTTTTTAATATTTAGCAACTGGCTGCTAAAATGCGGATAAGGAGCAGTCTGACCGCTATGACTAGAAAAAGTAAATTTCTCTAAAAATACACATGAACCAACAGAAAAAAGATTTACGTCTCTATCTGTAACAGGAGCCGAGATAGAGGGGGGTCTGATATGGGGTTAAGTAGGGATACAGAAGTTTAACTGCCTGTTTTTGCCGGTTTGGGTGCTGGAAGCGCCAATTTTTTTAACCTAAGAATACTATCTTAATAAGTTGTAACTATAAACAGATAAAAATATTATTTAGCGCCGCCAACCGCCGTTTTACCGCCAAAATTGGCAGTTTCCGTTATTTGTCGTTTTTCGGCGATGGTCAAAAAAGGTATTTTTTATTTTAAAAAATAATAGTTTGTCATAAAATTTGGGTTTCTTAGCTTTAAAATTGGCCATTAAAAAATAATAGTTTGTCATAAAATTTAGTTTTCTTTGCTTTAAAATTGGCCGTTTTACCGCCAAAATTGGCGGTTTCCGTTATTTGTTGTTTTTCGGCGTTGGTCAAAAAAGGTATTTTTTTATTATAAAAAATAATAGTTTGTCATAAAATTTGGTTTTCTTAGCTTTAAAATTGGCCGCTCTACAGCTGTTTTAATATTTAGCGGCTGGACGCTAAAAAGCGGATAAGGAGCGGTCTGACCGCTATGACTAGAAAAAGCAATTCTCTAAAAATACACATGAACAACCAGAAAAAAGTTTTACGTCTCTATGTGTAACAGGAGCCGAGATAGAGGGGGGGGTCTGTCAGGGGATAAGTAGGGGTTCAGAAGTTTAACTGCCTGTTTTTGCCGGTTTTGGTGCTGGAAGCGCCAATTTTTTTTTAACTGAGAATAATATCTTAATAAGTTGTAACTATATACAGTGAAAAAAGGGACAAAAAAATATATTTTTTAGGCCTTTTCAAAAGGCAGTTTTGAAATCCCGTTATTTCTAAAAAAAATTAAAATGCTTAGAGAATGGCTTGGAAGGTGAATTTAGGTGTTCTGCATATTTCAACTTAAACACATAAGGCCTAAGATATGATATCCCAAAAATCTTTTGTCAAAGTCTACTCTACACCTAGCGCTGGCGATTTCATTTTTCACAGGTATAAAATGCATGATTTTAGAAAACTGACTGGCGCTAGGTCTAGAGTAGACTTTGACAAAAGATTTTTTGGATAAAATATCTTTGGCCTTATGTGTTTAAATTGAAATATGCAGAAGAGCTGAAAACCTGCACATTACTGAGATATTGTTAAAACCGCCGTGCTACCGTTATCTGTTGATATTTTACATGCCTGGCGCTAGGTCACCAGTAGAGACAGAGAGCTGAAGTTTTGTACATATATTTCTAGGCCCCTAAAGTAACTTTTTAGGTTAGCAGAAGATTGAAATTCGAAAAAGGGTATTTTCATGAAAAGATCTAATATACATACATGTTTATATGTATTGTATATAAATTACTTACATTTACATATTGTTGGATTATTGTCTTAATGTAGAAATTCTATTTGGTTGGATGTTTTAGGAATAATTATACAAATATAAATGTTATTTTTAACAAGTTGCGCCCTTAGCGGCATCTAATGGCAATTAATAAAATTAGAAATTTTAAAGAAGCTAGTAAAAGTGGCGGCACAGATTATGACGTCAAAAAAAATTAAACAATGAGAGGCCATTATAAACTATAATTGACCAATGGTAAAATTTAAAGTGGCCTCTCATTGGTTAGTATTTTTGATGTCATAATCTGTGCCGTCATTTTTACTTGCTTCAATTTTTAAAATCACGTGAAGGTATTTCATTTTGGAATGGTGGATAACAAAAAGAAAAACCTTTTAAAATCTGTGAAAAGCTTCACTATACAAGAAAATATCTCAGTTCAGCGTTGATCTAGATCTTTAGATTCATATAGACTGACAGACATATTTTTTTTAAGGATAAAATATTGAATATGAAAATTTAGTTGTAAAAGTAGCTGTGTTAAGTGCCCTAGGAAAATGGGGATAGATGTCATAGATTTTAGCCTACATATTCTATTGACGTTTTAGTAGAGGAACAGAGAAAGGGAAGGGGGATAGAAAGCCCCTAGAAAAAATGTTGTATAGTGTATTTCATGGCATCAATAGAATTGGTAGATCAAAAGCAGTGGCATATATTCACATTTTGCTAGGGCACTATAGATAGACAGCTACGTTGTACAACATCCACCACAAGTATCAAAGTAAAATGATCACCTTTTTTTTCAGCAGCTAGGAAAATAACATTTGTCATATAATATTATTTCAAGTACAACATTACGGACAAACAAACGGTCAGTGTGACTTAACAAGATTTGTATCAATAAAGTTCTATACAAAAAAAAATCAGATATCTCTCTTTTATAGCAACGAGAAAAAAAGTTATAAACTGGAAACTTAAAAAGCTATTATGAAAGACATGCATGTTATTGTTATTGTATAATGAATAAACCCAATGTCTAATTGTAGGCTTGTCAGGGATGGAGGGAACATTGGACTGTAGTTTAACTTTACATAACTAACTCATAAACTAAAGTTTTATAAAAAAAAAAAACTTTTTATCTCATTCGTTGGCTTAAACACAGTGGTTACTTTCATAAACTCTTAATTGGTTGGTATAAACTTTTCAACCAATAATTTGAATCTACAGAAGAGAATGTACATCAATTTATTATTCATTGTCTCATCCGTTAATCTCCCTGATGCTTGTAAAGACACACAAATAGAGACAATAGAAAATTAATCCGTTACAATGTTTTCCTACAAGTAAACAATAATCACACAAGTATGACTACATCCATAAGTAGCAAAGGACAAAAAATGAACAAATGGATAAGTGAGTTATAGATCAGTGTGGTGCAATTATTATAAGGTTTGAAGGGAAGGTCTACACCATTTTTAATTTGAGTTTTAAAAAAATATATGTATTTTTTAGGGTCATTAACTGTTGGGAGAGGGGAGATACCCTTCCCCAAAAGAATCTAAAACCTTCCCAGGACCTTTAAGAAACTTTACTGTAAATTTGAGCCATAAAGGTTCAGCAGTTAGCGAGATTTTTCCCTACAGACAACAAAAGCGTATTAGGAAGGAAAGAGAAAGAAGAGAATATGAAAAAAAATCAAAGAAAAACACGAAACCTTTAAAGTATGAGGTTCATAGCTTTTGAAGCATGACTAACAAACAGACGGACCTCTATGATTCAAAGTAAAACGATGTCTTCCTGTCTGTTTGTTTGTTTGTACCGAAGTATCTTGCTAACCGCTGAACCGATCGGGTTCTTGCTCACAGGGTAGCTTCTCACAGGTCCCAGGGAGGTTTATAACTATTTTCTTGGGGGGTGGGACACCCCCAACCTAGATATACCACACTTTTCTGGGATCTTGCCAGATCAAGTATCAACTGTGGGGAATACCAAAGGATGACTCCATGCAAAATTTGAGCCGGATCCGGCCAAAACCGGCCGGGATTTTTGTAAAAAAACGGTTTTTTCCGGTTTTTAGGGGGTATCTGTAAATCAAGCCCCCTCCTGGCTACGCCCCAATGATGAATTTTGCTTAGAGGTCTGATCTGAATTCCTCAACACTAATTATGACCCCTAGAGTTGAAAAAATGGTTAAAATCTGGTCTTTTGACCGGTTTCCGTCCATTTCCGGCCCAAAAAAAAAATTTTAAAAATCAAAATTTCATCTAAAATTAAAAAAAAAAATGCTTTAAATTACATTTTTCATTAATAATTTTTCAATAACCAAAAACCTTAGGTAATGAAGATAATTTTAGCAACTTAAAATGTGAAAAAAGGTTGAAAATTGACAAACTTGTGTCAATTTGAAAAATGTTGGTAAATCTTAAAAATTTGACGGATTTATACATACATTAGAATTTAGGTTGACTATGGTCTTTAAGACACGCCATATCCAATAAAATTGCAATGAGAAGGTCTAAATGTTTTTCTGAACCAAAATTCTACATACCCTGGCGGTTCCAGGGATATATCATTAAGGCCGTACGGCTGGCCAGAAAGCTTTTAACAGGTGGCCGACTAAAAGCCGGATTTGATAGTTATCAACCGTAAAAAGTAGCGATTTTCGTTTTTTTGGCCAAAACTCATGCAGGGAGTTGTTTTTTGGGATTGACACACAAAAGCAAGTTTGTACAACTTTTTTTTTACATACGCATTATCTGCCACGGGTGAACCGTTTGGCCGATGTGCGCCACCAAAGGCACGATTTTTGACAATTTTTCAAAAAATCTTGGTTTTTTGCCCCTTTAGGTGATGACGGAGCCGATTTAGCGACTTAGGACACTTCTTCATTAATGTTCAAATTTTTGAGGCGGACATTTCTTTACTTATGTATCATTCACCTCTGGCGGACCTTTTGGCCGTTATTTGTCGCCGAAATCGCAATTTTCGGCGATTTTGCCGTTCACGAGGTTTTAACGACTATTTTTGAGGGGAAGGAGTCATCCAATCAAGATAGCTCTGAAATACTTTTCATTTGCAAATTAAATTGGCTACATTTCATGTGAAGTAAATTTTTTTGTGCGTCCAACCGTTTTTGTTCCAGTTGAAATTTTAAAAAAAGGAAAACAATTACTAATTACACCAACCCCATAAAATGTATTTCCCCCCCACAAGAAACAAGTTTGGGTGAAATATTTTTTAAGACGCAGGCTCCTAATTATCTTATTATTGATTATAACACTATAATAATGAATTATATTATCTTACCATTTTTATGCATGATAATTATGATTATCTTATTATTATTATTCAGTTATAGTATTATAAGTATTAATTATCATATAATATAACCTATTACAAATCAATCAATAAATTATATTACAATTATATTTTAAATCTATCAATAATAACTCATATTAATTATCATTATCTTTTTATTACTTATTATTTATGATTTTATCATTATTAATCATATAAAATATCTTATTACTAATTGATCAATACTTATTCATATTGTTAAAATTTTTTTTATAATGTAGTAATATTATAGTAATTTTTATTACTTTTTTTTTATAAATAATTGCTAGAGATGAATAATAAGTATTCAGATTTACAAAGTAATAATCATTAGAGATTAATCAGATAATTAAAAGATAAATTAAAAATTACCAAGTAGTAAATATCAGTGATTGAAATGTGCAATTAATTATCAAAATTATGATGTACTAACAATTAGTGTTAGTTTTAAAATTACAAGAAAAAAATAATTATAATTAAAAAGTAATAATTTTTAAATTTCAACTGGAACTAAAACGGTTGAACGCACAAAAAAATTTACTTCACATGAAATGTAGCCAATTCAATTTGCAAATGAAAAGTATTTCAGAGTTATATTGATTGGATGACTCCTTCCCCTCAAAAATGGTCCTTAAAACCTCGTGAATGGCAAAATCGCCGAAAATCGTGATTTTGGCGGCAAATAACGGCCATACGGTTCACCTGTGGCGGATAATGCATAAGTAAAGAAATGTCTGTTCCAAAAAGTTGTACAAACTTGCTTTTGTGTGTCAATCCAAAAAACAACCCCCTGCATGAGTTTTGGCCAAAAAAACGAAAATCGCTACTTTTTACAGTTGATAACTATCAAATCCGGCTTTTAGTCGGCCACCTGTTAAAAGCTTTCTGGCCAGCCGTACGGCCTTAATGATATATCCCTGGAACCGCCAGGGTATGTAGAATTTTGGTTCAGAAAAACATTTAGACCTTCTCATTGCAATTTTATTGGATATGGCGTGTCTTAAAGACCATAGTCAACCTAAATTCTAATGTATGTATAAATCCTTCAAATTTTTAAGATTTACCAACATTTTTCAAATTGACACAAGTTTGTCAATTTTCAACCTTTTTTCACATTTTAAGTTGCTAAAATTATCTTCATTACCTAAGGTTTTTGGTTTTTGAAAAATTATTAATGAAAAATGTAATTTAAAGCATTTTTTTTTTAATTTTAGATGAAATTTTGATTTTTAAAATTTTTTTTTTGGGCCGGAAATGGCCGGAAACCGGTCAAAAGACCGGATTTTAACCATTTTTTCAACTCTAGGGGTCATATTCAGTGTTGAGGAATTCAGATCAGACCTTAAAGCAAGAATCATCATTGGGGCGTACCCAGGAGGGGGCTTGATTTACAGATACCCCCTAAAAACCGGAAAAAACCGGTTTTTTATAAAAATCCTGGCCGGTTTTGGCCGGATCCGGCTCAAATTTTGCATGGAGTCATCCTTTGGTATTCCCCACAGTTGATACTTGATCTGGCAAGATCCCAGAAAAGTGTGGTATATCTACGGCCCAACCCCCCCAAGATTCGTTTTAAGATTGAAATTAAAATAGTGGGATCACCCAACCCCTCCCCCCCGAAAAATATTTTTTTTCTTTTCTTTTAAATCTAAAATACGAAAAATTAGGTCAAACCTCTTTGGGCAAAGCCCCTAGAGGTCATTTTGTGTTTTTTTTTACCCCATAATTTTTCTCTCTTTTTTGTGACCACCTCTGCTCTATAACTTAGTTAGTCTGTTTGTTCAGCCATGATTTGTTAAAAAAAAACTTATTACCAAACTAATATTGAAATACTTTTAGGACATATTTCCAATGCTCCGATTATAGATAACCGCCAGACTGAACGGACGTGTAATAAACATATCCCGTATGACCTATAATTAGAAATTATTGGTGACAGGGTGTCCAACAATTTTCTATTTTAACAATGGCTACAAATCAAGTTGAACAACAACAAAGTGATAGTAATATTGGGGATTTAACTAAAATTCTCATTGACAATAAAGTGACGCCAGAAAAACTAAAAGAACTGTTATGCAATGCTAACAAAAGTGATTCAAAAATATCTCTGGATAAGTCAAACCTCAAAAAATGTTGCAGTGATTTAAAGTTATACTGCAACAGTAATGAGCAGTATAATCGCAATTGGACCATTAGAATTCATGGGCTATCTGTCTCTTCTGAGCTAGTTAAGAAAGTGGGAGCTGATGAGGCATGCATAACTACTGCCTACAATGCTATCATTGAGCCTGTGCTGAGGAAGCTTACCCCAAAGCCTGAAGACACTGATGTGAACACAGAATGGGGCCCTACAAAGATTGACTCTGTTCCTAAAGTTTTTGATCTCCTTTCAAATGGTCATTTTGTTGGTAAAAAACGAGATAATCTTCCAAGAACTATCATCATAAGATTCATGTCAAGGTATATGAGAAATCTGTTTCTCAAATATAAGAGAAAATTTATGCCAAATCCAACGGCAGCAGAGACAACAATGGGTGTTAAATTTTATTCTGCATTTCCTGATCTTACAGCAATGAACCATAAATATCTGATGGCCCTGAAACAAGACCCTAGGGTTAAGGCTGCTTGGGCATTTGATGGGAACCTGAGATTCTCTCTGGCTGACAGCAAAGGTGAGGAGTCTAATGAAACTGGAGCTGGGTTCTCAGAGGTATTCTTTGTTGAGGATATAAGGACAGATCCCACAGCAGAGGTTGACAAAGCTGTTGCCTCCCACAATGACTCATCACCCTCCAGAAAAAGTAGAGCAGATCTTCCTACAAATAATCGCCAACTGAGATCTAAGGGCCCAGTTAGAGGCAATGGAGGGCCTTGGAGCCAATCATCTGGACATGGTGGACGTAGTGGAGTGCCAGCTGGACGTGGAGGTGTTCCTGGTGGACGTGGAGGTGTTCCTGGAGGACGTGGTAGAGGGCGTGGTGGACAGTTTTCTGGTCGGGATGGACAGCATGCTGGTGGAGCCCAAGGAGAACATAAGGATTCAGGGGAAAGCAGCTGGCAGGAGGTAAAGAATGGAGCTACAAAAGGTGAAATTGAAAAAGGTGAAGGTCTATTGCCAAATGATAATGATCTTGCCTGCTCTACCTTTAATGTAAATTCATTTAAAGATTAGATATATCAACATATTCCTACAAGAATCTTCTTTTAAATAAAAAAAACCCTATTTTTTTCTCCTAAATTTAGCATTAATTCTTATCTGATTCCTCTGTTTTTTTCTCAATATACAATAATTTTAGCTCTAGATAAAAAAATATTTTATTATAATAATTAGGATTTTATTCAGTACCATACAAACTATCTTTTATACCTCTTCTAAAAAACATTTGTTTTTCTTTAATGATTTAATATTTTAAAATTTGTTGGACACCCCAAATATAGGATATGAAAAATAGTAAAAATTGTCCGTATTACCGGAAGTGTAAGATCTATACCTACCCCCTCCCATTCTCCTACCCTTCTTACAACCCCTACACCCCTTGTACACCTGTATGTATTTATGACTTCCCCCCCCCTTTTTCCCACCCCTATCCAGTCCCTCCTTTCCCTGCACCCCCTCTCTATCCTTTCTTACTTTTGGTTTGTGTGTTTGTATATTGTTTCTTCATACATTGGATTTATTATAAATGAATGAATCATTTCATAGATTTGGGACAGACAATCTAAGTAACAACAATTTTCACAGATTGCTTTTTGAAGAAAATGAAGAGGTTGATATTTATCGAGAATTAGACATACAGAGCTCATACTATTCTCCTGATAAATTTTGTGAAAAATTTAAAAATTCAAAAAACATTTCTATCCTCAGTTTAAATATTCAATCTATTAATTCTAAATTTTCTAGCCTTTCTGATCTAATTCATTTTTGGAAAGAGAAAGGGGTTATTTTTGACATCATTTGTTTACAAGAATGTTATTCCATTGTTATTCCATCCATTTTTGAAATATCTTTATATCATCCTATTCTATTTAAAACAAGAACAACTTTTGTGGGTGGAGGCGTAGCTTTCTATATTAACAAATCTTTAAATTTTTCTGTTCTAAATGAGTATTCTATTTTTCATGAAAAAATTATTGAAAGTTTGTTCATAGAATTGGAGTTTAGCAACAGGAAAAAACTTGTTATTGGTAATTTCTACAGACCCCCTAGCACTGGGTTAAACAATCTTACACCTAATATGCAAATAGAGTTATTTTTGGAACATTTTCAAGGCATTTTAGACTCTATCACGGAGCGAAAATGTAAAGCAATTCTTTGTGGAGACTTTAATTTAGATTTGTTTGCTTACAATGTACATAATTATACAGCTGATTTTGTCAGCATGCTTTTTAGCGCTGGCTTCCTGCAGCTGATCTCTAACCCTACAAGAGTCTCAGCCCATAACAATACAGCTACGCTTATTGACCACATCTGGACAAATGATATTAAGGATCAAATGGTTTCTGGAGTAATAACTACTTATTTAAGCGACCATTTCTCAACTTTTCATTTTATTAGCACTAATAAACATAAGACAACCCCAAAAGTAATTTCCACTAGAGATTTTTCTGACGTTAATATTGAAAGCTTTAAAGATGACTTAAGTAATTTATCTTTTAATGAAGTCTATGCCAAAAATAACCCCACAGAAAGCTATGCTATCTTCCAAAACTTATTTCAAGCTTCTTTTGAGAGAAATATTCCTGTTAAGGAAATTCGATTTAATAAAAACTACCACATGATCCAAAATTGGATGACCAAAGGCATATTAAGGTCTAGGAATAAGAAATTTGAATTACAATCTAGATTAGCAAAAGTTCCAACAACTGAAAATAAGGAATTGTATACTAAATATAAAAACGTGTATAACAAAGTTCTGAAAACTGCAAAAAAGTTATATTATAGTAATCTACTTGTCTCCAACCAAAACAATCTTAAAAAGAGTTGGCAAATTATTAAAGATGTCGCTGGTTTGAATTCAAAAAGAAAATTTTCAACTAATAAGATTATTGTTGATGGTAATGAGATCATTGGTGATAAGAACATAGGAGAGGCATTTAATAGGCATTTTTCTAGCATTGCTTTTAATATTCGACAGGCTATACCCCCTACTGAGAGATCCCCTAACTCTTATCTTGAAGAATCTGGCAACCTATTTAACATTCCCCCAATCACACCTGCAATTATAACTGAAATTGTTAATAATTTTGACCTAAAAAAATCCTGTGACTACCTTGGAATATCATCTTTTTTATTGAAAAAAGTCGTTTCACAAATTCTAGATCCTTTATGTCATATTTTCAATAAATCAATTGAACTTGGCTCTGTACCTGAACAATTCAAAATGGCTAAAGTAACAGCTGTCTTCAAAAAAGGCGGAGATCCTTTCAATCTTAATGATTACAGGCCAATTTCTCTTCTTCTTATTTTTTCAAAAATTCTAGAAAAGTTCATTGCCATTAATTTGCAAGCTTATCTTTCTGATAATAATCTTATTGATGAACTTCAATTTGGATTCCAGGCAAATAATTCAACATATCATCCTATGATTCATTTACTCAATCATGTAAGTAAAGCTATGAATAATAAGGAGTATACTATTGGAATTTTTTGTGATATTCGCAAAGCATTTGATTGTGTGCCTAAAAATACTCTTCTTATGAAGCTACAGAAATTTGGTATTAATGGGAACTTGCTTAATTGGTTTGAATCATATTTAACAGATAGAAATCAATTTGTTAAATTTGGCCTTTTTGACTCTGATCCATTAGAGATAGATAGTGGAGTGCCTCAAGGTAGCATATTAGGTCCTATTTTGTTTCTTATATTTTTTAATGACTTGCCTAAGTCAACACTTTTAAAAGTCCTACTTTTCTGTGATGACACTACTATATTAGCCTCTGGTAAAAACCTAAATGAGCTTGTTGAATTTGTTAATGCAGAACTCAAAAATATTTCCCAGTGGTTTAGGGCTAATCAAATGTCTTTACATCCCAACAAAACAAAATTCACTATATTTTATCCTACTCCCTCCCTTATTCCATGGAATGAAATCAATCTATATTTTGATGATAATGATCCAAATACCCTTAACCCTAACCCTTTACTCAGGGACAAGGGAATGTCTGTCTGACAAACAATTCTATTAAATTCATGCCAATTTATCACGAAACCTCACCAAGTATGTAATGTTATGAATGGTGCAACTATTACAAAAAAGGGCTCTTAGTATAATACATAAGGGTAATTCACTAAACCTCATGAGAATAGTGTACACTATTAAATAATAAAATAGCAGACGGATTCATAAAAACATCTTACTAAACAAGTCAGATGTAGGGAGATTAAAAAAATATTTTTAAATATTTCCTAAAATTAAAATCTTTAAATTTTTTTCTTATCCATAAAATTTGTAACTGTTTAAAGACAAAAAACAAAATATTTTGACAAATTTTTACTTCGACTCATTTTTAAACACCACAATTAACCCCTTAGAGCAAGTTTAGGCATAAGTTTCAAATTGATTTAATAACTAAAAACATCTTACTTTAAAGTTAAAAATAAAATTCATTGTTCATTTCTTATTAAAACAAGGATGACAACATTCATAAAAGCGAAGCTCTGAAATGGAAAGACAAATGGACATTAACAGTGTCAGAACTGAATAAACTGAATATTAATGCCTTTACAAAATTGTAAGTAAATTTGTTGCAAAACTGATTAAATACATGTTACGGTTTTAGAACATACTGACATTTTTAGGACTTGATTTTAGAGATGCTTTGCTTATGTATTTTGTTGTAATACGAATCAGAATTCAAAAAATTAGATGACTAGGATAATTTTAACATACAAAAATTTGTTGTAAAAAAAGTAAAAAATCAGCTTGTTTTAAATGAACATACGGACTTTCTAGTAACGATTATAGAGTTGCTGCTCTTTCTAAATCGTACCTAACTGCTATGGGAATTAGCATGTAAAACTTGAAATCAATAGGACAATTCTAACCTTTTTAAATTATCAAACAAAGCTAACTGTAACGGATGGACGTACAGATGGACGCACGGACCGACCCTAATCATGGAAAAGCTTTGCTTTTAAAAAATAATAACCATAAATCATACAATACTAAATCTATTTGACGTTCAACTTAATTTAAAATAAACATAAAAAAACATATATTGGTGCCTTACAACAAAGTTGCCTATGAAGCACTGATTCTCCCCCCCCCCCCCCCCATATTTAAATTATATCTGCTGGTTTCCTTAATGCTATACCTAAAGCACTCCCGCCCCTTTGATCGTTTACAGTTTGTTTTAAAATTAATGCTAGGGAAAGAAGGATTCTGTGCTCCACTAGGCACTTTGGGAGAAACTACCCATATTTTAAATTCTGTAAACTTCCTTCCAACTTGTTTCGCAATTAGGGGCAAGATGTTGTCGAGAAATACAAAATTAAACCACAACAAAAATTATAAAATGTTTGATTTGGAAAAGCATAGTTATATAGTTCAAAACTTTATTGCTAGGTGTCGCAAAAACTTTTTTTCTTTTTAATTTTTAGATGGGATAAATGTTTAAACAATCTGAAATATGTTTTAAAGTATTACAGCTATTCACTGTTTGGATTTTCAATAAATTTTATTTACTATTTAACCTATAATTTACGAATAGTCTATGATTTAGATAAAATATCTAAATAATGTAAAAAGCTTACTCTATGTTCATTTATCTCAAAAATGAACATAGTACTAATCTCTAAAAATCATTTTTTAATGGCTTATAGTAAATTAAGCAAAAACTGACAAAATAATGTTTTAGATTCTTGTCAAATTCTGCCAAAAGTTGCTTAATCTCATCATCTAGTTTAAACTGGAAATCTATGAAATCAGCTCTAAAGCATTGTTTGCCAGAATAGCCTTCCCTTGTCCCTGCCTTTACTTAGACATAGAATTGACTTTGTCAACCATGAAAGTGATATTCCAGCTATAAAATTCTTGGGTATTTATTTGGATCCAGCCTTGAATTTTAAGGTTCATATAAATGAATTAAACAAAAAGCTCTCTAAATCATTATTTTGTCTCCGAAAATGTCAAGGTCTACTCACTGAAAAAGCTCTGAAAGCTCTATATTACTCTATTTTTCATTGTCATTTAGTTTATGGAATCCTTATCTACTCATGTGCATCACCCACAAATCTTACTGGCATAATCACTAAACAAAAAATGGCTGTGAGATGTATTAAGCAAGCAACCTACTATAGCCATTCTAGTCCTTTATTTAAAAATCTCAATATTTTACCCTTTGAATCTCTAGCTCATTACTTCAAACTAAAATTTATGTATGAGTACAAAAATAATTTGTTGCCAAGGTCTTTTAATAATATGTGGCCTAGACGAGGTGAATTAAATGGTAACTTCGTTTTGAGAAACAATAATAATTTAACTGTCCCCTTTTCTCGAATTAACTTAGTAGAGAGGCTTCCTATTTGTTCATTTCCAAAGATATGGAACAGTTTTGACGACCGTGATAATATAAAAAATGCCTTAAACCTAAATCAATTTAAGAGTAAGCTAAAAAAATGCCTTCTAGCAAAAATAGACATAACATGTTATAGACTTCTTTGCCGTTCTTGCCACCTAAGAATGTAAAACATTTATTCTGTCTGTTCTACAAGTCTTCACTGATTTATCCCTCATATTAATTATAAATGTTTATAGTCAATATTACAAACACACATCATGTTACTTTCCCCTCCAATTCCCTTCCTTACAATTCCACATTATAATCCCCATCATATATAATGCGTAAGTTCTTATTTTAAATAATTAAGCTTCATGTTATCTATTATATTTTTTTTATCATTTTTTTCTTATCTGCAAAGGCTACTTAATATTACCTCGAGAGAGATTAATTAGTCCTTTGACACGAATTTTGAATGTGAATACTATTATCTTTATTATTAAACTATAAGTAATCATGATCAATTTTATTGTTTGTTTGTGATTATATATTTTTTTGTATTTTTTTGTATGTGTCATAAAATAAATATTTCATTTCATTTCATTTCGTTTCAACATATGTAATTTTTTTTTTTTCCTGAATGAAACAATTAAATAATAGAATAACAGTGAATATACGCCAATTCTTTGAAAATGTAAAAATTACAATAAGAAAGCATTTAATTTTTTTATTGCGTAACAAAATATTACAAAAAATATATTCTTTTGGCTACTATTTTGTTAGAAGCGCAGCTACTCTATTAAATAAAGAAAACTGTAATAAAACAATGAAATTACACAAAAAAAATTTGGAATTACTAAATACACTATAATTAAGTGAGCAGAGTTTAGGACTTGATTCATTCTCCATTATCCTATCCCTGCAACCATGATACACAGTAATTTTTGCAATATATGAAATATTCATATCTACTTATTAGATCAGGGAGGAAGGGGACATTGGGCTGTTTATTAGACAAATCCCCAATGTTTTATTATTCTAATTTTCTTATTTGTTGGCTCAACAACTTTGGGGACCTTTATAGATTTTTGATTGATTAGTTCTATAAGTCGAGCGTACAAACGTTTCAACCACTAATTTTCATCGACTAAAGGGGTAATTTTGTTAATCTTTATTGGGGATATACATCAATTTATTGACCATTGTCTTATCCCTTTAGTTCCCTGATACAAGATACTTGTACAAGTTTTGTTCTGTATGGATACATTCTTGTTGCATACTTTAGTGTTCACTAGTTACCGATAAAAAAATAATATATTCTGGAATCCGTATCGGCGGCTAGCCGCTTTTTTTTGCAACTACAACAGTAATTAAATCACTAATGTTAACAATCAATACCTATAACAGCCAAAAATATCATAAAAGCTGATTTTAAAAAATTGTTTCGTTAGAATTTTTTTGCATCAACAGAATTTGTTAAAAAATGGTGGATACATATAAATTGTTTGTACTTCATAATTTTAGTATACAGCTGCAATATTGCCCTGTGTGGTAAAATATTACTATGTCACTTGTACTTTTTGACGAGCTGCTGCGGCTCACTGCACAGGGCACATCGTATTTTCAAATTTCTGCGGCTGCTATGGAGCACCACATTCTTGATTCCAATTCAATATTCAAACTTTCATCCTTTCTCTATTCATTCCTTGGCTTTATCAATTGGGAAAAGTAATAGTTAAGCATGGTATCGTATTATAGATAGCTTTCAGGAGATATTAAATAGAAAAATAGTGGGTTAATTACAGTCTTGTTTGTCCTGAGAGGTAATGCGATACAATACATGATTTTTTAATCCAGTGTATATTATAATTAAAGACTGTCAGCAATTATAGTTTTAAACTGCTGATAGTTTCATTGCTGTCTTAAATTAAACAGCTGTCTAAGTAAGACAGCCGTTAATACTGTAATTTTACCAGAAAATGATATATTGAAATAGAATTATTTTATATCCTATTATATAATATAGAATTTTTTTGTCTGAAGCTTTAAATTTTCAACCTTCTAACTTATTGTGTTCTCCTTTTTAGAAAAGCTTTACAATGGTCTGGTGATGGTTTAGGGCTATTTCTATTCTCTCATCTTAACTCTTTGGATATATATAGAGCCTATAGCTCATATGGGCGCAGCCGCTAGCATAATATAATATTCTGTATCAGTCTCATATAGATAAAATAACCAGAGAGAGGTGACAATGGGCTGTTTATTACATAAGTCCTCAAAGTTTTGTAATAACATTTTCTTATTTGTTGGCTTAAAACCTTTGGGACTTTGATTGGTTGGTTTATTAAATTAAATGTCGAACTAATTATAATCTACAGATGGGGTAATTTTGTGTATTTAAATTAGGAATGTACATCAATTAATCGGCCTTTGTTTTATCGCTTTAGATCCCTGTAGCCCAAAAGCATGATATTGTCGTCACAAATAAACCTATTCCCAACTCCCTAGTTCTAAGATACTTTATGAAATATCCAATATATCGGATCATACCTGGGTTTATGGTTCAACATACCCACGGAGGCAGGGGAAATTGGGCTCAAAATTAGGCTGGTCCTCAAAGTTTAATAAACACGTTTTCTAATTTGTTGCCTTTAAAACTTTGGTGACCTAAACTTTATAATGATTGAGTGATACAGACTAGCGGTGATACAAATTTATAGAAGAGAATTTGTTAATCTATTTTGAAGTGTACAAAAAATATTCAACACAGGGTTGATCAAATTTTAGATAATACAAATTAGCAGTGTCCAAATTATTCAACCAATTGTTTTAATCAACAGAAGAGAGGTAATCTATCGTAGAGGAGCACATCAATTGATGTATATTGTTTTATCCTTAAGAACCCAAAAAATAAAATAAGGTTCTTTTTTTGGAATATACAGAGTCTAAAGTTTTCAAACAATGCAGGTTTTAATCTACAAAAACGTTTTTTTTGTTTATCATAATTTTTATTGATTTATCGTCTATTGTCTTACCCCTTAAGATCCCAGAACAATATTCAGTGTATGTACATACCCATCAAAGGTAGCGCAGATACTTCATAACTGTTGGTATGTTTGTCAATCAAATATAGAGATCATAGCTACTCTACAAACCACAATATACTTTCATCTCTCTGTCTATAAAGTTTTGGGGATTTTTTATCATCTCCTTTATAGATAACTTTTAAAATGAACAAAGATAAATTTGGAGAGTAATAACAAGCAAGGACAATTGTATTCACATTAGCTCAGTATCAAAATTTATCATAGAAATAGAAAAATAATAGTTATTTCTTTTATCGTATTATAAACCGCTTTCCGCGGATATAGAATGTACAATTATTAGATTAAAACCAGTTTTTTTAGCCCCGAGGTGCCGAAGGCACGAGCTAAAAAACTGGTTTTAATCTTATTATTGTACATTTCTATATTCGTAGAAAGCTGGATATAATACGATGCTAGACATAGTTTTTTCGTATGGATGAGAACCGGTTTTTATCCGCCGGATTCGAATGAATACGAGAAAATGTTATATGCATTTCAATATAGTGTAATCCTAGTATGTAAAAGTAACAGAATATATTTATGTCTGTCTGACTGGTTGTGTAGCTTAGGATCTCACTGACAACTCTGAGCCGATATGGTTCTCATTCATCATTTTATAGATCCAGTAGAAGGTTTATAACCTTTTTTTAGGGGTGCAGGGGCGTCCAAGCTTTTTTATAAGGGGAGGGATAAAATTTCTTTAAGGGGGGGGGGGGTAATTACCCCCCCTGAAATATGTTGGCAGCTGTAAAAATTTTTACCCCCCCCCCCTAAAATTTACCCCCGGGGTAAAATTTTATGGGGGGGTAATCTAATGATGTGAAAAGGTACCTACCTAATTATGAAATACTATTAAATATTTAGTTGAAGCGCGCCAAAATTTTTTTTGTTAGGGATTATTTACTTTTGGGGGGTATCTACCCCCCTTAAATTGTTTTTTTGGGGGGGGGGTGTATACCCCCACATAAAAGGTTGGGGGTGTCTACGACACCCCTAAGGTAGGAGTAAATTTTAAATGGGGGGGGGGGTTAATCACCACTTTACCCCCCCCCCCCCCATGGGCGTTCTTAACAACGTCTTAAATAGACTCTAAACATAAAAATTTTTTGGATTAGTTTTTGTATTAACATTTTTATGTTTAGGCTTCATTACATCGGTATGACGATCTCTAAATATTCTTTCATGGAGTGACAGACAAACGGACATTCCTATAATATAGAGTAGCCGTGCTATGAATATATTCGCTGAATGCCTGGAAGGATAATCTGAAAATGGAATGGTTTAACAATATCCTCAATATTGTTTGCAGTGTGCAAGTGTACACACAGACATGGGTCTAAAGGGATAAGACAATGTACGATAAATCTATGTACATCCCCAATGATGATAGACAAAATTACAATTTCTTTATATTACAATTATGGGTTAGAACGTTTGAAAACTTAACTTGATAAACAAACCAATCCAAATTCACCAAAGACCCTAAAGTTGTTTGTCCAACGAATAAGAAAACGTTATCATAATACTTTGGGGACTAGTGTTTATAACAGCCCAATATCTCCTCCTTGGTGAACACATAAAGAGGGATAAGACAATGGACGATAAAACTGTCCAGGTAAATAACTCCATTTTTGGTAGATTTTAAAAGAAAATTCGATTCTGTTTTTGGTCCTCTTTAATACAACCTATCCCCATATAATTTTTAAAATTTTTAAAAGTTTGAAATATTTTCGTAATTTGTATATTCATTAACCAAGGGATCTCAAGATCGGAGATAAGACATAAAATTGTGGATGATAAATTCATGTACACCCCCCAATGATGACAAACAAATATCCAGTATATTAAAAATTACTGGTTCAAAAAATTGGACTCTACTTGTTTTGAACCAACAATTCAAAATTTAATTCAGGCTTTAAAGCTTTTAAGCCAACAAATAAGACGACGTGGTTTTGAAACTTTGTTCACCAGTGTAATATACATTCCAATGTCCCCACCCTACTTTCAAGAACCTCTAAAACAGTTGTCTCGAAAGATTTAGTCTGACGATTTTCATTTTATCTTAGATGTTTGCCGACGGATATCTATAATACAAAGTAGTAAGATGTCTGTTTGTTTGTCTGTTTGTTTGTTTGTTTGTTTGTTTGTTTGTTTGTTTGTTTGTTTGTTTGTTTGTTTGTTTGTTTGTTTGTTTGTTTGTTTGTTTGTTTGTTTGTTTGTTTGTTTGTTTGTTTGTTTGTTTGTTTGTTTGTTTGTTTGTTTGTTTGTTTGTTTGTTTGTTTGTTTGTTTGTTTGTTTGTTTGTTTGTTTGTTTGTTTGTTTGTTTGTTTGTTTGTTTGTTTGTTTGTTTGTTTGTTTGTTTGTTTGTTTGTTTGTTTGTTTGTTTGTTTGTTTGTTTGTTTGTTTGTTTGTTTGTTTGTTTGTTTGTTTGTTTGTTTGTTTGTTTGTTTGTTTGTTTGTTTGTTTGTAGGTCCCGGGAAGGTTTATAACTATTTTCTTGGTGGTTGGGCGCCCCAAACCCCCCCCAAAAAAAAAATGAAAAAAAAACCTCCCAAAAAAATAAAAAAATTTGTAATTTTTATTTTAAATCTAAAATACGAAAAATTAGTTTGATCAATCCTCTTGTGGCAAAGCCCCTACAAGCTAGGGGCGAAGTCGCTAGTTTTTTTCTAAAGCAGTATTAAATAAGTTCAAGAAAGTCTACGAAATAGTATTTTTATGTTTCATAAGAAAAAAGTGATTGTTTGTCTAATAGTGTGAAGATTTGGTATGTCTTATCCGTTCTCCAGAGGTGGGATGGTAATTTTTTTAAAAAGTTTTCATAAATCTATTAATTATTAATTTTTTCTTCATTTGTATTACATAAATACATAGGTAACATATTATTGATAATCAATTATACAATATTTTACTTGACAAAGGTGCTATAAAAAGATATACTATCTATAAATGAAAACGAGGATAAGTTATTTCCAAAATAACAAAGCTAATCGACCCTTAACGGTCATTTAAAAATCAGGGATCTAAAGGGATAAGACAATGACCGATAAATTAATGTACATCCCCTATGTTAATACACAAAATTACTCCTTCTGTAGGTTAAAACGATTAAACACTCAACCCAATGAATCAACCAAAAAAGTTGTTAAGCCAACGAATAAAAAAACGTTAATAAAAAACACTAATCACAGAACAACAAATAAAATAAAAAATCTCGTACATCCAGCCATTATTACCTAGTTAGACTTGTAGAGTTGCTGTGCTACTAATAGTGTATTTTTAGTAGTTCATAAATGATTATTAAATTGTAGAATATGTTTTTAATTCTTTGTTGGAATTGAGTTGGATGTACGCAATTATTTATCTATATTCATTTTGGAATTTCACATTATTACACATGGCAAGGGTTACTAGACCAATATAAAACCTTGTGAAACTTGAAAGGTGATTTGTAATCTAATAAGAACGGGCGCGCGGGGGTATGAAAACAGCTGATTTAGTCAAAACTCTTTATTTCGGTAGGTTGTTTTAAGATCATTTCAGACTGAATCTATATTTTTCAAAACAGATTTCAGATTCTTACTAAGTATTTAAATACTGTTATATGCAACATGCCTATTGTTCAAGATATTAAATTTTTGGTTTTATAGGGGGGCGGGAATATTTCATTTCAGCGAGCCCGTTGTTTTTAGATTACAAAACCCCTTTCATGTTTCATTGGGTTTTATATTGGCCCATTAACCCTAGCCATAGTGTAGTAATGTGAAAATCCCAAAAAGCTTGCAAATCGATCCGCCCTAATATTCATACTGTTGAGAAGCGATGCTACTCTTCAATTCAGGTTGTAATATTTTGATAATTTTAATGAAAACGATATTTTCTTTGTATCTACTAAATAAAGTATAATTCTAGTGCTCGCAGCTATGGAAAATGCGTGATGAAATTATTCGAGCATTAGGAGCTTGATCATTTTAAAAAGCTCCGCTGATATTGGATCATGAAAGTCTCGAAACAATGCATAAATTCTGTATAATTATTATTTGTAATTTTAAAATATAAATAATCTAAAACCCTTTTCTTTTACATTATCGCAACATTCAAGAATTGTGGAATGTTTTTTTATGGAATCGAATTAAAGACAAATTTCCTCGTATAGTAAAATGAAAATATACATATAAGCTAATTCCATTTTGTTCACCTGGGTCTTTGACTTGTATTTAGTTTTCTATAATACGATAAGGTACATGATTTTTGTCCCAAAGATATTTATTCCGAGCAAGAAATATAAATTTATTGTCCATTGTTGTATCCCTACATCTCTGACAAATATAGTAATTTTGATAGTGCTAAAAATAATTTAATTTGCAATGAAAAAAACCCACAAATTATAAATGTCAGCTTTCCGCGGATAATAATAACAAGAATGACAACATCTATTAAGGCGAAGCCCTGAAACGGTATGACAGACGAACATTAACTCTTGTAGAGTGTCAGAACTGAATATACAAAATATAAATATATATGTTTTAACAAAACTATACGTAAATTTGTTGCAAAACTTCTTAAATACAAAATTCTGTTTAAGAACATACCTATATTTTTAGGACTTGACTATGGAGATGCTTCGCTCATGATATTGTACCTTATTGTAATAGGAATCAGTACTTTAAAAATCAGATCAATCGGATTATTATATTCGATAAAAAAATGTTGTTAATAAAGTTAAAAATCAACATGTTTTAAACGAACGTACAGACATTCTGGTAACGACTTGCTACGCTTTCTAAATCGTACCTAATTACTACTGGAATCATCATGCAAAGTTTGAAATCGATAGGACAATTCTAACATACTTAAGTTAACGAATGAAGCTATCCGTTACGGATAAGTTTTAAATAGGTTTTGTGAAAGTTTTGGGCTGTTTTGAGGGAGGATACCACCACACTCCCAAGATAAATTACCGCTGGAAAATATTATCCAACCCCCGCTTACGCATAAGTTGTATGGAGTTGCTGTTATACTCATAATTTAAACTAATATCAACTTTATTAACTTTTTCATTTATTATATTAAATCAAATGCTTTTATAAAGTCAAGGTGTATATAATTCCGTTACTCTCAACGCCATTTCATATGTTTTGCTTAATATGGAGGTATAAGAAATTTTATCTGAGCCCTACAAGGATATCTATTTAACTCTTTTCTGCAAGCTGGATTGAGAAAAGACCACATGCTATATACCCTATAGTTGTACTTGTTTTCAGTTCCCAATATAAAACTAACCTAACCAGACGTAAAAAATAAAAAAAAATAAAAAAACTACCCTCCCCCTTAGAATCTTTTTTTTAGAAAAGAGGCAGGGATTTTGAAAAAAAACAACTTTTAAATGATTTGTTGTTATTTTGTTATTGCTAATGTGGATAAAATTATCCCTGTTTAAATTCCAATAATAATAAAAACAATTTTATTTGAAATATATCTAGAACATATTTATGAAATGTTTAGCAGGGGACCTACCACCAGGGATTTCAAGGGATAAGGCAATGGTTGATAAATGTTGTACATCCCAAATATTATACAAAACTCACCCATCCTTCAGATTATAATTAGTGATTTCAACGTTTGGACAGTTAACCAACCAATTAAAATTCAATAAAATCCCCAAAGTAGCCAATGCGAAAGAGGAAACTTTATGATAAAACTTTGGGGACTAGTGTAATAAAAGCCCAATGTCCTGTCCCTCCCTGGGACCTACTAACAGGGATAGAACAATGTATGATGTTGTCGCACAAGTATGATAAACAAAATTACCACTATGAAAACTGTTGCCATATTACTTTGGTAAACCCAATCAGGTTTAAATATTACTCCTAAATGGAATAAAATAACAAACTATGGATGGGGCAGAATAATTTCCAGTCAATAATCTCCTCTCTCCCTGCCTGTACTGCTGTGTTTGGACAAACAAGAAAAGGAAGATAAGGTATTTATACTTTTCTACCAATAATTTTATACATTTAGTAGCGAAGCAATTCTCTCTAATGATTCTTCGTGTTTTCAAAACTTCGTTGTTTGTCTGTAACTATACAATAGTAGGTGAGAATATGTTTATTAGAGGCCTCTAGGGGCACTTAAATAGGAGTGGACTTAATTCCAAAACCAATTTTTATATTCAAATTTAAAATTTAATCTTTTGGGGGGGAAGGAGGTTGGAGTCAACCTAGGGGCGATATTTCTTGGGAGGGTTGTGGTTCACTCACACAAAATAGTTATAAACCTATCCATGAACTATGAGAAGCTAACCTGTAAAGGAAAGCCATACCAGTTCAGCCTTCGGTACAAACAGACAGAGATCCTGTTACTTTTACACAGTTAAGGAATATGACAATTGAAGTTAAACTGAGCTTTTTATTATTTTTGCAAGAATTTTTCTATTTTCTATCTTCAGTTGTAGCTATTAGCTAATTACCATTTACATTTAGTACTTTCTGACAAAGGCAAGGATTGGATGTCTGTAAGACGTTTGGCCACTTTTCTAGCAAAATTTGGTTAAGAGATTCGCCAAAACAAGTTTTTTAGAGGTTATCAGTGATCAAAAGGGATAAGACAATAAACGATAAATTGATGTAGATCCCTGATTTTATTACACAAAATTACCCCTTCTGTAGATTACAATCAATGGTTGCAACGTTTAGACACTCAACTTAAAAAAGCAACCAATCAAAATTCAATAAAAAGTCCACAAAGCCAACAAATAAGAAAACTTTGGGGACCAGTGGAATAAACAGCCCAATCTCACCTCACTCCCTGAGAGGTTAACCAACTAATTTTTTGTCCTAATTCTCTACATTTTTGGCAGTTTTAAGAGAACGCCTAAAAGATATATGGTCCTTTATTGATATTGACATATTTTATTGAATGCAGTTGAAAGAATTGCAATATTGTAAACTATAAACTCTCCAGGGATGGAGGGGACATTGGGCTGTTTATTACACTAGTCCCCAAAGTTTTTTAATGATATTTACCTAATTTGATGGTATATCAACTTTGGGGACTTTTGTTGAATTTTGATTGGTTGGTTTATTCAGTTGAGTTTTCAAACGTTTCACCAACTAATTGTCATCTATAGAAGGGTAATTTTATATATCAACATTGGAGATGTTTTCGGGTATTGTCTTTTCCCTATAAATCCCTGATAAACTCGGACTCAGGCCTGACCTATTTTATATATCTTTCATATACTTTCACAGGTTGTTTAAAAAAGGGTTCGTCTTTTCACAAAAAGATATATAGGGTGCGTTTAAAGGAGTTATTTGCTCTTCCTAGAGCTTCTAAAATTACCCCGTTCTTCCCATATCCAATAATTGCCCTGAAAACACAAATGCCCCATTTTAGACGAATCCTCTATTTTTGAGCATCTATTCTAAATTATGCTTTATTTTTTGTTTGTTTCTTTTGATATTTTGCACTTTACTACAAATTTATGTTGTCATACTTATTTTTCAAGGAAACACCCTGTACATTTGAATTACCTAGTTTCTACATATTGTTGGAGACTTTTATTTTATAGGTTTCTGCAAAATTATTTCCCTTTTACCTAAACATATTTGGAACAAAAGTTTTTAAAAAGATTTTAGAAGTTGGCTGAAAAAGGCCATTTTTTGTAATTGCGTTCTGAGCTGGATCTTTAAATCATTTCAATGGTGCGCCAAATCGGGGTGCGCCGAATTTCAGCCAATCACAGCGCGGCATTTGGTAAAATGCTGTGCTCTCATTGGTGGAAAGTTGGCTCACCCCGATTTGGCGCACCATTGAAATGATTTAAAGATCCAGCTCTGGTCTGAGAAATAAAGTTAGGTAATTACTTAAGCTATTTTAAAAGTAATCATTTTAAAAGGATAAAAAACTTGTTTTAAAAAGCACACATACTAAGTAAGCAGAGAAATCTTCTAAGAGATTCAAGCAGCAAATTTAGGGATG
Organism: Acartia tonsa; assembly: GCF_053477335.1. Classification (NCBI taxonomy): domain Eukaryota; kingdom Metazoa; phylum Arthropoda; class Copepoda; order Calanoida; family Acartiidae; genus Acartia; species Acartia tonsa. Next base: position 36,244,918 of record NC_137266.1, read on the forward strand.
AGAGGAGAATTGGGAAAAAACCTAAAATGAGATGGATAATCCCTCATTTATATGACGTCACATGGCTGATTTTTAAGAAACTTTGTAAATCTTCGCAAACGAAATTAGTATGTAGAAGATTCTTCCGTTTATCTTAAATAGCATACGAGTAAATCATATTTCCTCCTTAATATTATTAATTTAAGATTACTACTGGATCCAAAACTTTTAAAGTTATAAAAAAACTTGTTCACAATTCCCAAATGATTAAGTCATATTTCTTTGATAGCAGCTGAGAAAAATACTGTTTTTCATTAACGTTGCTAGCCTACAGGCAGACAGACACATTATAGTACATTATTTTGATAAAAAGTTTATTTAATACAAGTTGTATAAAGTATAATTATTTATAATTCTAATGAAGGAGGAAATTAGGATGTTAAGCTCTTCGAATTACAAAAGTTTTTAGTGTTTATTCATTCAATCCTGCATAAATGTGTCGTAACAAAATATTCTTATTTTATTTTTACTGTATGATATATTATATAGCAGCTATGCCCCTAAAATATCGAACCTCCCACCATTTTTTAAAAGGTGAACTCAATCAGTTCAGTATTTATCGAAATCTTATGCAACAGACAAAAAAAACTATACTACTCCATATGTTCCGTTTGTCAAAAGTGTGTGGGTTCCTCCAAAGTGCCATTCGAGCAATTAAAAAACCTCCTAATTTAAAAATAATTTTTCCTATGCCTAACCCATTCAGGGGCTCTAATCATGTGTCCTAACCATTCAAGGCTCCCCAGTACCCTAAATAACCTAACCTAAACATAGGAATAAAAAAATCGAAATACTAATCCCTCCCCCCACCTTATGGCAGGTTTATTAATGCGAAAAAATTTTGTAAGGGTTGCAAAGTAAATCAACAAAATCATCCCTTCTGTAGTTTAGAATTTCTGATTGAAACGTTAGGACACATAACTTAATGTACCAACCAATCAAAATTCATTAAAAGTCTTCAAAGTTATTGATCCAACAAATAAGAAGAGAGTAACAATAAATCTTTGGGGACTAGTGTGATAATCAGTCCAATGTCCCATACCTCCCTGAATTTTAATATTTTGCCTTTTTGGCCAAAGGGGTTTTTAGCGAACTTGTAGTTACATCTAAAAATTGAATCAAGCCAAAAAAAACAGATAAATATTTTTGTGTATTTAAAAGATATTTACGATCAAACGACTTGCCATACAAAATAATATCGCAAACTATCAGTAACTAGAAATCTTTTCCAGAAGCTTTTTATAGTGCCTATACAAAAATGACGACATATAAGACAAATGACCAATGATAGACCAATGCACAGACAAGGCCTTTTAACACTGATGGGTCATGAAAAAACATTTTGAGACCGTTTTTCGTATAAGTGACTTGATCCTAAAAGTTTATTATCTAAATGAAAACTTGGATCAATCTAGTTAATGTGTTGGAATATATTTTCATTGGATTAACTTTGCTTTCCATAGGATTATGGGTGCTTACCCTCCACAGGCAATCAACCCCTCTTCCCCCACCCTTATTTTTTTAATAAATCTGTAAAATAATGTTAAAGGATGTCTGTCTGTACCGAAGGATCTCACTAACCACTGAACCGATATGGTTCTCCTTGACAGGGTAGCTTCTGATAGGTCCTAGGAAGGTTTATATCTATTTTAGAAAAGGGTTCAAAACACCTCCCAAGAAGAATTGCTGAAATATACCAAAAAAATATTGCCATTAGAGGTCGCTGGCGGCTAGCTGAAAATATGGGAGCGGGAGTTTTTTATTTATTTGTTTATCAAGTTAGGTTAGGTTTTATTAGGTTCTGGATAGACAGTAGGGTTTAGGTACCGCAGGTATAGTCACCCCACTTATTTTGAATTAATTTTTAAAATATGGGAAAAGGGTTTTTAATGCTTGATAGGCTTTTTGAGAAAAAGTACCAAATTATATGTTTATTCATTAGAGCAAAATAGTGATTTTAAAGATTAACAAAACAAATAAAAGTTTAGGGCCGCAGGGTTTGAACCATAGTTTGAACTATAAATATGATTTTACCCTGATATAGAAATGACAATTTTATGTATGTCTGAACCGATATAGTTATCCTTTTCAGTGAAGCTTCTCATAGGTCCTGGGAAGGTTCAAACTTATTAAGGAAAGAAATAATCCATAGAAAAATACCCCTCCCCAAAAAATTTCTACTTTTTCTTTTTAAAACTATAATTTAAAGTGATGCAAAGTCGACTTCCCTCTCCCAACCCCCACTTGAGGTCTCTAGGGGCGTATCCGATAGTATAAACATGTATAATTTAATACAGTAAATTTGAAGGGAAAGAAATCTTGAAAAGAGAAAACACTACAGGATTAAATTCTTATCCTCCTGGTAAAACTTTATAAATGATAAATATACAGATAGATAGATAGACAAACATACATATAGCTTAGTTAAATAGATAAATATACAGAAACAGGCATTATATGTATATTGATAAATATATAGATTGATAAATATAAAGATGTGTAAAGCCAAGTCACATTCAAAAGTGTAACAAAATCTACCTGGACTTGGACAGTTCATTAATTCAAAATTAATTTGTATTTTGTATTTTTGAAATTCCAGTATATCATAAGTATTATATCGTTTACCATACTGAAATTGAAAAAAACAAGGATGACAACATCTATAAAATTAAAGCTTTAAAATTAGAAGGTATGACAAATGAACATAAACACTTGTAGAGTGTCAGAATTTATTTGCAGACTTTTATTTTTTTTAAATTGTATTTAAATGTGATGAAAAATTGATTACTTACAGGTTGTTGTTCACGTACATACTTACATTTTTAGGACATGATTATGAAGAGGCTTCAGATGTATAGGATAAATATATTATAAAAAAAATATGAATGTTTTAAATGCACGCCCGTACTTTCTGCTAACAGTAATAGAGTTGCTGCGCTTTCTAAATCGTACCTAACTGTTACAGAAATCATCAAGCAAAGTTTGAAATCGAAAGGACAATTATAACATGCTTAAAATAATACGGACGGACAAACTGATGGACGGACTTCTAAATATTTCAAGTATAATATTGAAAAGAACTAATACTTTTTATTAGTAGAAAGATAGGATGCAAAATAGCTTTTCTACATATGAAATATCCTTATCTCTGATGTTTAGATAATGTAAAATTGGAAATTCTAAATGATTTTGTTATTGAATTTTGACCTCTAGCTCAAAAATATCTGCTTAAACACTTTTCCTTGTTTATTATGTAACAAGTATGACAACATCCATAAAAGCGAAGCACTGAAACGGTAGGACAAACGGACATTAACACTTGTATAGTATCTGAACTGAAAAATCGGAACATAAATGTTTAAATGTCGAATCAAAATTGTAGGTAAAATTGTTGAAAAACTGCTTAAAAACAGGATAATGTTTATGGACATACTTACATTTTTGGACTTGATTATAGAGTTGCTTCGCTTATAATATTGTTCTTTGTTGTCCCAGGAATCAATATACCAAAAATCAGATCAAACGGATAATTAAAACACTTGAAAATTTGTTGTTAAAAAAGTAGAAAAATTAACATGTTTAAAATGGACGTACGGACATTCTGGTAATGATTATAGAGTTGCTACGCTTTCTAAATCGTACCCAACTACTACAGGAATCATCATGCAAAGTTTGAAATCGATAGGACAATTCTAACATGCCTAAATTAACGAATAAAAGCTATCTATCTCGGACGGACGTACGGACGGACGGACGTACGGACGGACCGACCCTAATCATAGAAAAGCTTCGCTTTTAAAAACAAGAATGACAACATCCACAACAGTAATGCTCATAAAATCACGGTTGTTCAATGTTTTTTTCTTTATATTTTTGGACCTAATCTCCCTAGTAATCACATTGCTAAATTTACAAGCCTATTATTAGGTATGTAATGTTTATTTAAAAAAATCTGTAATGATTTAATTGTACGTATGATAATAATTCTAGAACTTTATGCTTAAATATATTTATAATCAAGTCAGAGAAGTGTGTGTGGGGGGGTATTTCCAGTCAAAAAAGAAAATGTGTTTTTTTAGCAGCGAAGCTACTCTTTAGATGTTCTTTCGTCTGTCCTTTTGTTAGAAACCGTTGCTGGAAACGTAAATTTCTCGGCTTCTATTTATGATAAACGCCTAGATTTCTAAAAATATTGCCTATGATCATTTAGTTGTAATCTTCTTGGTCTTTAGTCATAACACAAAAGACCAATACTTATTATGAAATTAGGTATCGTGATTTTTAACTTGAGTTTTTATTTTGCCATATAAAAGTTTTCATCCTTGTTTTTTTGTCATTTTTTTACCTCAAAAGTAATGAATAAAAAATGAGCCTCTGTACTTTTGACACCAAATATGAGGATAAAACAAAAGAATGTTTATAAAGTCAAATTTAGAAGAAAAAAAACAAGGATGACAACATTCATAAAAGCAAACGTTACCATATGATTATACAAGCAAATGAAATTAAGCAATCAAAAGTGACAGTGCTTTCAAACACTATTTTTAAAAATTAGCAATATATAATAAGTAAAAGGTCGTAAAAAGTAATGGAAATAGAAAGTATTAAAATCAATGCACTTACGATTTCAGAGATGCTCCACTTTTTACAATTATACTATATCGTCCAAAGAATAATGATTCCAAATTTATAAGGTATGAAGATAATTACATCCCATAAAAAATAATGAAAACAAGGATGACACCATCTATAAGTAGCGAAGCGAAAAATCTGGTATGAAATAGACAAACGGACAAAGTGAGTTATAGAGCAGATTAGCAGTCCGACCGCTATTGCTATTTTGTATCTAATTATGCTCCATATTAATGGAAATGTTGACAAGAAGTTTCAGCCTTGAAATTAATAGAACGATTCTAAAATGTATATCAGAGTTATCTGTAACTGATGGACGTATAGACGGACCAATACTGGATAAAAGCTCTGATTTTGGTCATTAATAAAAAAATAGCTAAGATACTTTGGTATTATCACGCCTCACAAGAAAATGCGCACTAAAATCAAAAATGCCTGTAAATAGAATAAAATATCAACTATAAACTGCATAAGGTGTATTGTTTTAATTATTGTGTTAAAAGAAAAGACTACCCGTAGAATAGTTTTAATTTTAAGACGTACTTTATAACCTAAAACATTGCATTATTTAATTATACGTACGTCAAGTGTTTTTAAACAAGGATAACAATATTTATAAAGGAGAATATCTGCTAAGAAAAGTTTACAAATGTGTACTATTTATTTCATAACATATGCCTTGCCTTTTGTTCAAAGCTAAGTTCATTTTTAAACCATTTTAGAGATATTTGCTATCGCTTAAGAAATTTAATTATTGTTTAAGGAATCAAAATCCAAATTTAAGATACCATACTTACTTAGGTTAAACTATGACAGTTCACTTTTTCATTTAATCTAAAAATGCACGTTCATTTCGTTTCTTAGATAATACCATATTTTTTACATGAATTTCCGCAAAGAAATGGTTAGTGTGACGGACTGACGAACAAATCTAGATTACGAAAGGCTTCGCTTTTAATAAATTACATCAGGACATTCTTTATATAAATAATTCATGCTTTTTAAAACACGTGAAATTAATTAAAAAGTAGAACAATTTAATTTTAAATTCACTAATTAAACTTAACAATTGTTTATTCTTTAATGATATATTAAAAATCTTACATAAGAAAGTAACTGGATGTTTGTATATTTTTTTAAGTCTCAATTTTCAAGAAAGATTAACATTGGTTCAAGGCAGGTTTTCTCCTATTTTATGGGAATAACTCCCCCGTACCCTTTAAGGAATAATCTATTTTGGAAAAAATAGTAAAGCCTTTCTTAAATTCGAATCCGATCAGTTTGCTTTTTTTCAATCTCCTAAGAGCGGTTCTAAAAGTATGCGTGGTACTTTTCTTCCGTTACACAAGCCTCGCAAGTTTTTTTTTAAAAGCATTGCGTTTTTTTAACACCCTATATTAAATAACTAGCGGCTACGACCCCTAGAGGCCTCTATGGGCACTTGAGAAGGGGGGAGTCGAATTTGATAACCCAATTTCTTTTTTTAGATTTTAAAGTAAAGAAAAAGTAAAAAAAAAGATTTTAGGGCGGGAGGGTATTTTTCATTTTTGGGGGTGTTGGGGGTGTCCCCCCCCTCCCCCCCCCCCCAAGAAAAAAGTTATAAACCTTCCCGGGATCTATGAGAAGCTACCCTGTTAAGGAGAACCCGATCGGTTCAGCAGTTAGCGAGATCCCTTGGTACACACAGACACACAAAAAGACAAACATCCTGTTACACCTTGTTTTTGTAAAGTAGTAATTTTTGACAAACCATTAATCCTATCCGAATATGTTTAAGAATTTTTTTATTCTTACCAACTTCACTTTAGTTACAGCACAAAACACGTTTTAAGCACACATTAAGCTTTAAAAATATCCAAATTTTCAGCAAATGAAATTAATTTGCTGAATCACAGCCCTTTAGAAAAATCATTACAAATAAACTTTGACAGACTTTTATTTTTCTATTAACATTTTGAATATAAAAGAATATAGCAAGTTTTATTTTGATTTAATTATCAAGGACGTCCAAGAACAGAAGGAGGCAGGGGATGAACAAAATATTATTTTTAAATCAATTTTTAAAAAATATGGGGATTAACTCCCAACAACAAATATTTAAGAGAAAAAAATAAAAAAATATTTACGATCCCGTCCTCCTTTTTAATTACAAAAAAGTTGGATGTCTCTGATGATTATAATACATTATAAATACAATAAATAAAATAAATTTGTTTAATATTATGCTATCAATAGAAGCAAAATTTTAATTACAATAAAAACTGTGTCAACACTTTAGCTTAGAATTTTTGGCTATAGTCCCTTTCGTGACAACGCCTCTTATGGGGCGTTTCATCGTATTTTTACAGGAGCTTTTGATATAGGTTACTTTAGCTTAGGGTAGGGGATTGTCCTTTAGGGTTAGGCATTTGGCCCCGAATGGTTAGACCTCCACCCCCCCCCCCCCCCACCAGGGGTTAGAAATAGGAGAAAAGCTACTATGTCAAATATAACGAAACGCCTCTTATAATAATGAATTTGATGGTTTTACATTATACACTTAATTGTAAAAGTAATGTTAGCTTTACTGCCAGACCGTCCAAACAAAATAAATGTAAAGAGTAGCTTCGCTACTTAAATTAAGCAGTTTGATATGTACAAATATATGATACAACTTTTTCTGCATTTTTTAATGAAAAAAAGATTCTTGTAGTTGAGTTTGTATTAGCTCTTTTAAAGAATTAATATATCCTTTTATAACTAAAAAAATCATAATAATTTTAACATGGTGGAAAATAAAATAACTTTTTAAATTTTAAATGGGGGAGTGATTTCACAATAATATACAAAAATTACAAGAATTTTATATTCAAGTTGCAATTAAACCCTAACACATGTTCTTTTATTTATTGTCCGATTTTAAAATTAAATAATTTCATTTGGATGATTTCTTTTCATAACATTCATCATAACATCTGAATCTTCACACATAAAAGGCTTGGTTCTGTAATAGATAGACAGATAGATAAGTTAGATAAATAGATAGATAACATCGATTAGCAGCGTAGCATGTCATTTAAAGCGTGATTAACAGACTGTCGGACCAAGTAAATTATATACAGGATGCACATTGGTGTAGGGAATATTCAATCAAAATTTCAGCATTCTATAATCTATAATGAATAGCAGCCGATGGCGTTATCCTCTTAGAAATTTTTTTTTCAATTTTTTTAAATTTTGTACCCCCCCCACCCGACTACCGAAGAACAACTATTTTAGGTTAGGTTAGGTTATAGGCTAGGGAGCCGAGCGCTGCGGCTAGGCAGGCAAGGGGGCCGAGCGCTGCGGCTAGGCAGGCAAGGGGGCCGAGCGCTGCGGCTAGGCAGGCTATGGAGCCGAGCGCTGCGGCCACGGTTCATAGTTCGTTGTCGGGGGGGGGGGGGGGGGGGGGAGGGTACTCAAATTTTCAATATTGAAAAAAAAATTTCTAAGAGGATAATACCCAGCCGATAAATTCATGTTTTTCTTAGAGCGTTTCTTACTGATGGGAAGACAGTCAGACAGAGTAAATTTTAAAGTATCTTTACTCTTAATGACCAAAATGGGGCTTAATCATGCAAACGTATACCATAGATAGATAGTTAGTTATAGGTATAAACTAATGACCAAGATAAAGCTCTACCTTTGTTAACTTATTCCATAGATAGATAAATAAATAGATGGGTAGATAGGTAGACAGATATATAGATGGATAGATAGATGTATATAGACTAATGACCAAAATGAAGCTTTACCTGTAGCAGGCTGTGTCGTGCCAACTTATTCCATCTCCGTACCAGTTGTTTTGTACTAAAATATAAAATCATTATATACACGGTGTTTCAAAAAAAACTGCGTTTTCCGGTTTTGGGAAACAACCAGAAGGAGTATGAAAAAAATAATTATATGTCCATATTCTCTGTACAAATGTGCATTACATTTACTTAAGGTGTTTTTTGATATCTCTAAAAATGTGGCTGTACTGATAAGTACATGTAGGGTAAAAATGCCTCATGCTAAAACTGTGATAACTATTAGATTCAATTAACTTATTTATTTTGTAACATTTTGGTTTGAAAGTACAATATTAACCCTTAACAGTCGGGCCCCTTGCCGCACCTTGATCAGTCGGGGGGGGGGGGGGGGGGGGCGTTCAACGCCCCCCCATATTATCTCAGTTCCTATTAGAGCTAGAGGGCTAAATTTTTTTGTACAAGTCCCCTGTGTTATGATGAATTTCCGACCTTAAGTAAGTCAAAGTCAATTTTCGCTTCATTCACCCTTTTATTTAACAACCTTTGTTTTTAGGTCCTTTTTTGCTTAAAAATTTCAAACGGCTGTAATTTTCTTATTTTTGAAGCTAGAAGAACAATTTTTTTGCAGAAATGTTTATCTTTATGTAAATTTTATATTTGAAATGTCAAAATATAAATTTCAGCGGCCGCAGCTGTACTTGGCAGCTGCCAGCCGCCGCAGTCGGCGGTCGGCGGGAAAACGGCAGTGGATCTTTATGAAATTTTACTACGTTATGTAGACATGTAAGAAAAGCTTAAGTTTAAAATTTGAAGTCTCTAAGTCAAAAATTGAGGCCACAGGAGCATTTTAAAGATTTCTGGAGACCTGGAGGATCAGGACCTGCAGGATCATACCTGGAACCTGAAATTGACTTGAACACCTGTATTTCATATAAGGATGTACTACTAGAGGATATTTTAGTATTTTGGCAAGATAAAATACTTTGTTTAAGTCAAAAAAATAGTTTTGCTCTTTACCTGAATGACCCTGCCAGGTTTGCTGGCATCCTGTGCCCGCCAGGATGGAGATATTCAAAAAATTCCAACTCTCAGTTATGTGTCATACCTAAACTTAAAAAGTCACGCAGTTTGGGCTCTTTATCTTTCACACACAGAAAATGAGATAGAAAAAACCGGATGGGGGGGCGTTCAACGCCCCCCCCCCCCCCCCCGACCGTTAAGGGTTAAAGTAGTAAAAGGTTAAATCAATGTCCCCATTTGAGATTTTTTACATATTTTCTTTTTTTGGCCTCATGCAAAGAGCTTTTTAGATTATTTAGAATTTAGTTTTTTCTATTTCTCTATGGCAAAGTCATTTTTCATAAAAGATCTCCTTTAATACTGTGCGTATTAATAGATAAAACAAGTCACTTTTATTTCATTTCAATATCTTAATAAATAAGCAAGTTATGTTGGTTTAAATTGTTGCTAAAAATGCGTTTTCTTAGATTAACTAAGTTTTATGAGTTAATCTGTTATGACCTGTCAATCAAAATTAAGAGATTAAGAGATTATAGAGGGAGGGATGAGGTACGGACATGAACATTTTTAATACTAAGAATCAAAATTCAAGCAATAAGATAATTGATTTTTGTTTTCATAACATGTATTTTAAATTAAATTTTAAATGTATTTATTAGAATATTTTGTTGTGCATGTTATTATGTTGTTTTCAAGTAAAGAGAAGATTTTAATTCAACTTTATACCATAAAATTCTACGCGAATACAGTAACACACAACCTTTTTAAATTCTTTGGGCTCTAAAAAGTGGCATTGTTTTAAGATATATTAAAAATCACCTTTTATAAGTTCAATGCATATTTTTATAGAGAATATGGACATATAATTATTTTTTTCATACTCCTTCTGGTTGTTTCCCAAAACCGGAAAACGCAGTTTTTTTTTAAACACCGTGTACAAGTAATAGGTTGTTTGTCTGTAACTGTATAGATCGCTAACTGCTAAACCAATATGGTTCTCCTTTACATTGAAGCTTCTATAATTCCAGAAAATGTTTGTTTCTATTTCGGGAGAGGATAACTTTACCCTATCAAAAAAATCTATTTATCTTTTATTATCTTATCCCACAAGATCCCTTAGTCATAGAGTAGCTTTCCTACTAACATTAGTTATTTAAGATTTTAAAGAGTATTATTAAGAAAAATAAGTTTAATAAATAATGAGTCATAGATTCAATAACAAAATCTTTTAATATCAAATAAATGATATTTATAATTAAGGCTGAAAATATTTGCAAAAGCGCAGCTTAACAATTGAAATTGACATACAAAATTTATAAAATGTGTGTCTGAAATTATATTATGTGTCTGTACCGAAGGATCTTGCTAACCGCTTGACCGATATGTTTCTTCTTTACAGTGAAACTTATCATGTGTCTAGGTTGGTTTACAACTATTTTGGTGGAGGTGCCCCGCTTAAAATGATTTTGTATCAACAATTCTTAAGTGACTACATAGTTCCTGTATTCCTTATTTTATTATGCCCTATTGTTAAAGGGTTCTTCATAGGAAAGCTTGATAGTTATTTTGCCAATGATTTATTGACCTTACCTGCCATACACGCCTCTACAGTAACGCCAGATTTTTGTAGCAAATATTCAGCATTGTCGGGTTGGGGCACTGGCTTTGACACAAATTGAGATAAAAATCCTAAAAATAAAAAGTTTTAATATCCAACAAAAAATTATTTTTTCATTATTTGATTAATCAACCTAAGCTAATATTAGTTATTTATCGCTTCGTGTTAAAAACAGCTTTCCTCGTACATAAAAACTGGTTTTAATCTTTTGGTTGTACATTTTTATATCATGATTTATCAAAGTCCCCCAATTTGTTAAATCAAAAAAATATGAAAAGGGTTAAAACTTTGGGGACTAGTGTAACAGCCCTGTTTGTGTCCAAGGGTTGTCCCTCATTTCCTGAACAGTTTCATTAGTTTATCTTTCTATCAATCTATATATCTATCCATCTAATTTTCTACCTATCTATCTATATATCTATCCATCTATATTTCTACCTATCCATCTAACCACCTCTTAATTTATCCATTATTACCTGTTTGTGACCAAGGATTTCCCTTCATCCCTGTGTAGTTTCATTTGTTTATCTATCCATCAATTTATATATATATCCATCTAATTTTCTACCTATCTATCTATCCAACTCTTAATTTATCCATTTTTACCTGTTTTAGACCAAGGATTTCCCTTCATCCCTGTGTAGTTTCATTTGTTTATCTATCCATCAATTTATATATATATCCATCTATCTTTCTACCTATCCATCTATCCAACTCTTAATTTATCCATTTTTACCTGTTTTAGACCAAGGGTTCTCCCTCCAACCTTGTCCAGTTTTATTAACTTATCTTTCTTTCTAGCTATCTATCTTTTTATCTATCTATCAATACCTGTTTGTGACCAAGGGTTCTCCCTCCATCCCTGAGCAGTTTCATTAGTTTATCTATACATCAACCTATATTTCTATCTATCTATCTTTCAACTTATCCATCTATTATTTAATCCATTATTACCTGTTTGTGACCAAGGGTTCTCCCTCCATCCCTGTGCAGCTTCATTAGTCTATCCACTACTCTGTATATCTATCCATCTATCTTTCTACCTATCTATCTTTCTACCTATCTATCTATCAATACCTGTTTGTGACCAAGGGTTTTCCCTCCATCCCTGTGCAGTTTCATTTGTTTATCTATACATCAACCTATATTTCTATCTATCTATCTTTCTAGCTATCTATTATTTATCTATCTATCTATACCTGTTTGTGACCAAGGGTTCTCCCTCCATCCCTGTGCAGTTTCATTTGTTTATCTATACATTAACCTATATTTCTATCTATCTATCTTTCTAGCTATCTATCTATTTATCTATCTATCTATACCTGTTTGTGACCAAGGGTTTTCCCTCCATCCCTGTGCAGTTTCATTAGTTTATCTATACATCAACCTATATTTCTATCTATCTATCTTTCTAGCTATCTATTATTTATCTATCTATCAATACCTGTTTGTGACCAAGGGTTTTCCCTCCATCCCTGTGCAGTTTCATTAGTTTATCTATACATCAACCTATATTTATATCTATCTATCTTTCTACCTATCTATCTATTTATCTATCTATCAATACCTGTTTGTGACCAAGGGTTTTCCCTCCATCCCTGTGCAGTTTCATTTGTTGCTGGGATACTCTGACCAGAACCTGACCAAAACCAACCTATAAAAATAAAACGTAAACAAGACTGGGTCATAATAGAGCAATCAAACATTATCCTTTCAAGGTTTCCCTAAGAGTGATTAGTCGTGATTAAAACCTCCCCCCCCCCCCCCATTAATTTAAATAAGTTAATTAAGTTAAGAAAAATTTTCTTGTGTTTGTATTTTACTTTAGTTCAGGTTAGATGCCCGCTATCATTATCAAACACAGTTAGGACTTTTAACTTAATTGGTTGGTTGTTTTTTGGGTGTTTGGACAGAAAAAAATACATGTCTACCTATTTATTTTAGTAACCACAAAATCTCAGATACAAGAAATAGTAAAAGGATTAATTTTAAGTTCATTTTAATTTCAGTAGAGAATAAAAAAATATCTTACAAAAAATAATCCATTTTTTAGAAACCATAAAAAGTTAAAAGAACTTTTCACTAAAAATATTTGGCTTAAATTTTACTTATAAATTATTTATTAAAAGGTTTCATAAAATACACACTAAATACATTTATATATATATTTTATTAAATTTAGATTTGTAGTAAAACAGAAATCTTTAAAAGGCTCCTGTGGCCGCAATTTTGACTTAGAGACTTCAAATTTTAAACTTAAGCTTTTCTTACATGTCTACATAACATATTAAAATTTCATAAAGATCCGCCGCTGTTTTCCCACCGACCACCGACTGTGGCGACTGGCATCTGACAAGTACAGCTGCGGCCGCTGAAATTTATGTTTTGATATTTCTAATAAAAAATTTACATAAAGATAAACATTTTCTGCAAATTAAATTATCTTCTAGCTTTAAAAATAAGAAATTTTTTTTAAGTAAAAAAGGACCTAAAAACAAAGATTGTTAAAAAAAAGGGTAAAGAAAGCGAAAATTGACTTTGACTTACTTAAGGTCGGAAATTTATTATCAAACAGGGGACTTGCACAAAAAATTTTAGCCCTCTAGCTCTTAAAGGAACTGAGATAATATGGGGGGGCAAGGTGCGGCAAGGGGCACGACTATTAAGCGTTAAACATACCATTTGAATTTAGCATGCGCAGCATCTCTAAAAGTTTCCTCTTCCCACACTGGCTTATTAAATGACTGACTATTACTTTCACATTCCTGGAAACTTACCATTAATGTTTTTGGGTTGTAAATGAGGTGCTTCGCATCCATGGAAGTTGCATAACCGACCAGACGTCCACAGATCATAAACATTGTACTAAAATATATAAAAGAAATGATTTAACAAGAATGACAACATTCATAAGTAGCGAAGATATAGAACAAATTGTATTGATATGTTAAGAAAAAATATAATAATGTTCTTTACATATTAATTGCATTTAAACTGAAAGAAAAAGTGAAGTTTGAAGTAGAAAGAGGTATGTCCACAGTGTAAGACATAGATTTAATGTACCTGCGATAATAAATCAATTCTTAAATTTACCCTTTTAATGACGGCTTCGACCATAACATTCTCTTCTTCTGTCTCTATAGATACCAAATCCATGCACATCTCTCTACATAAATATATAGATAGATAGATAAAGGGTGTTAAAATAAAAACCAATCGCTTTACTTTTTTCAATATAAACCTTACAGTTTTGGTCCAAAACTAATAACAAAAAATACAATTCATGTCCAATTAATGACAATGAGAACACAATATTGAATTTTGAATCTACTCACCCTTCCAGAGCCCTAGAGCTTAAGACCTAGCCCTTGCAGAGAAATTTGCCCTACGCCGAAAGTGCATATTAAATTACAAATTTGTCTTTTTAAAAACCAATCGCTCACAATTTGAACCACCATAAATACTTAAATTCTTGTAGATAGACCCCATAATGTTTGAAGTTTTTGATAGGGCAAGAAAAGACCTTTCTTTAGACACCTTAACAAGGTTTCTAACACAATCTTAGCCAATTTGGCATAAAAAGAAAGACCTGGCAATCATCAAGAACTAGGAATAGACAGAGCCGTCATGCCTCAAGATGGATGGGAATGTTTTTTTTATGTCAAATTGGCATAAATAGATTGAGTTAGAAACCTTGTTAAGGTGTCTAAAGAAAGGTCTTTACATGCCCCATCAAAAACTTTAAACATTATGGGGTCTATCTCCAAGATTTGAAGTACTTATGGTGGTTCAAATTGTGAGCGATCGGTTTTTTTTATACACCCTTTAGATAGATATCAAGTTCAACCATCTTTATATTAAATTAGCTTAAAACTTTGTCTCCAATATGTGATAATCAGACGAGGCGCTTGTTTGCAAATCTTCAGGTTACCAGGGTAAAAAAGGTGCTTTCCCACAAATTGCCTGTCAAGAATTTAACTCCCCCTCCCCCCATTGTAATAAATGGAAACTATAATGGAGGTTTCCAATGCCTAGCATTGTTGGGGCACTAACCCTGCAGATTCTATACACTATTTGATACTGATTACCCAATATAAACTAACCTAACCTAACCTGTCCTAAGAAGTAAAAAGACACACAAACTAGAAAATACCTCTCTTATTTTCAATTTATTTCAAAATTAGGGGAGGAGGGTTTTTAGTGCCCTAAATGGCACATAAAAAAAATCTAGAAAGGCTGAGACAATGTCATTTCTAATATTTTTTAAGTTTCTTGAAAGTTAAGATTTAAGTATATAGTACATAATAAATTGTACTTGAATAAGGTCAGTGCAGAGAGAAGGATAACAAGGTTAGATATGTTCATAAGTATAGTTGTAGTTTAATTTTTTTTAAATTTTTCTTGTTATATAAATGAGTAGGGTTTTAATTTTTTTCTTGTAAGGTATCACTAAGGGAAGCTTAGTGGAAGTCCTGGGATGTTTTTTTTGCTATTTCACTCTATTGAAGTTTTGGTATGGTTTTAGGCTATTTTTTAGCATTTTCTCTCTCTACGAATGCAGAGCTTCTAAGCCTTAGGGGCGCAGCAGCTGGTGCATTCAAATTTTATCTTTTTTTAAACCATTGATTTTGTCGATTTTCATGATCTATCTGAAGTAGTGACTTACAGTCATAACCTTATAACATAGTAACTACTCTGCTAAAAAGTTAAAACTTATACAAATATCTTCTCTTTACTTTTACATTGTGTGGGATAGATCAATGAGATATGAAAGTTTATTCAATAGTAAAGTAGTTTTTCTCGTTAAGAAAAAAATGAACTTTTCTGCCAATTAAAGATAATTGTTATAGAGACAAATTGAATCCCTATTCTACATCAAACCTTATCATATTTTAGCAATAATGAAAATGATACATAAAAAGCAAGAAATGTTTATATGTAATATATGCCAAAAATAAAAAAATGTCAGTCTGCATGTTCGGCCGTCCGTCTATTTGCCATAAAAAAATCGTGTTTTTTGTGACTTTTTTTGATATAAAAGTTGTAAAATTGAAGTGCAAAAAGGGTGCCGTGCCGTTATTTCCGCATATGTATTATATTATCAAATCATCAGAACTGTGAATTATTAAAACAGCACAAACTCCACATCCACATTCGCTCTATAATTCGTAATGCCCGTACGTCTATTAATCAGCTAGGTTTACATTGAACTTGATTGTCTATGCTGCTACTCAAGATTTTTTTGTTATATTAAAACATATACATAAATGAAAGAATCCGTAAATTTTATTTATTTTTCATAGATGACCAATGAATATATGCTTTTAAAATCACTTTGTTTATATGTCCATCCATTATATGTGCTTCACTAATCGTAGGTGGTGTTATCCTTGTTTAGCATTTTTTTGATTTTATGAATGTGATAACATGCGGAAGTAATTGCACACTAGAAAGTGTGTGCAATAACAATGGATATTGAATAAGTGGATATATTGACAGGTAAAAATTTGACGTCAATTAAGGTTGCCAATATGAACTTAATTTATTGGTCAGTTCGTCCATACAGAAGGAGGGAAGGGGATGCAATAAAGGGGTGGGTGAGGTATCATTATTTTAGCCAGCTGCGAGCATTACTTTACCATAGTGTATGAAAAACTGGTGCAACCTCCAAATAATTATACATCGATTGAGCATGCACTAACTTGCCTTGTCAGATTTGGGATGAATATATAATCAATTTTTTATACGTCCATGCATAATTACCAATAAAAGTGATGGGATGATTGTTTGTCTGTTTGTCTGTCTCTTTGTTTGTCTATCTTTAGGTTTGTCTTTTTGTCTGTCTATTAGTGTTTGTGCTGTTTGTGTGTCTGTTTGTCTGTCAGTTTGTCTTTAGTTTGTCTGTCTGTTTGTCTGTCTGTTTGTCTTTCTGTCTGTCTTTTTTCTGCCTGTAGACAAAATAAATCTTATTTTTTTTCTTCATTGAATGAACACAATATTTAAAAATTACAGAATTTGATAAAGAGGTCAAAGAAAAAAAGAGACTAATTCGATTAAATTTATAAGTGCACTTTAGAAATCTTAAAATTACAACTATCATTTTTGCTCAGTGAATCTAAAATTCATTTATTGGTCTGTATGTTATTAAAGTAAAAGAAAAAATTCCGTTATAAGCTTTCAACAGCTGAATTGATAAAGCAAAATTTTATGATATTCTATTTCGTCTGCTACCTCAAGGGTCTTTGCCCTTTGGGGCAGGTAGTTGTCTGGAATATATACATAGTACCTAAAAAATGCCAAAACAAATCTTACCTGCAAATATTTCTGGCATCCAGCCATCCGGTTTTGTAGTTCTTAAAATGTGATTTACCTAAAATTGATTAGAAATTATAATAATAATTTGTGGAGGAGGTGGAGGAGTACAACCATGTGATGCATGTCAGTATCAGACTTTGATTCTCTAGAAATGTTTTGTTAACCCTTAACGGTCGGATAGGGGGGGGGGGCGTTGAACGCCCCCCCATCCGGTTTTTTCTATCTCATTTTCTGTGTGTGAAAGATAAAGAGCCCAAACTGCTTGACTTTTTAAGTATGGGTATGACACATAACTGAGAGTTGAAATTTTTTTAATATCTACATCCTGGCGGGCACATGATGCCAGCAAACCTGGCAGGGTCATCCAGGTAAAGAGCAAAAATATTTTTTTGACTAAAACAAAGCATTTTATCATACCAAAATACTAAAAAATCCTCTAGTAGTACATCCTTATATGAAATACAGGTGTTCAAGTCACTTTCAGGTTCCAGGTATGATCCTGTAGGTCCTGATCCTCCAGGTCTCCAGAAATCTTTAAAAGGCTTCAAATTTTAAACTTAAGCTTTTCTTACATGTTTACATAACGTATTAAAATTTCATGAAGATCCGCCGCCGTTTTCCCGCCGACCGCCGACTGCGGCGGCTGACAGCTGCCAAGTACAGCTGCGGCCGCTGAAATTTATATTTTGATATTTCTAATGTAAAATTTACATAAAAATAAACATTTTCTGGAAAAAAAATTTCTTCTAGCTTCAAAAATAAGAAAATTACAGCCGTTTGAAATTTTTAAGTAAAAAAAGACCTGAAAACAAAGGTTGTTAAATAAAAGGGTGAAGGAAGCGAAAATTTACTTAGACTTATAAAAGGTCGGAAATTCAGTATCAAACAGGGAAATTGCACAAAAAAATTTAGCCCTCTAGCTCTAATAGGAACTGAGATAATAAGGGGGGGCGTTGAACGCCCCCCCCCCCCCAACTGATTAAGGTGCGGCAAGGGGCCCGACTGTAAAGGGTTAATATTGATGGATTTTGATTAAAGTTTTTAAAACAATGGCTTTTTTACTTATTATCAACCTAACTATCTATTTTTAAATAAACATACTTTTTTTTATAATTCTAAACTTCTTTGAATACATAAAATCAATAACAATGAATGAACAAGCTTAACTTATATTCCCTTTTTATACGTAAAAAGTAGACAAATATTCAAAAAATTTGATAAATTTGATACATTGTATTTCTAGCCCCTGCAGTTTTTTCTTTTGATTTAAAACCCAAACTAAACATAAATAAGCAACTTAAAAATTGGAAAATTGAAAGACACAGCCACAAAAAAATGATTATTTTTAAAAATATAAAACCTTAAAATAAATTAATAACTAGATAACTGCTGGACCAAAATGATTCTTCTTTACAGGGAAGCTTCTTAATGGTCCAGGGAATGTTTAAACCATTTTGGAGGAGCGTTAATTACTATCCCAAAATTAACCCCATTGTTTTTCACTTTTTTAAAAACTAAAACTAAAGTAGGGGTCAACTCCCCCCTCTCCATTCTTTAGGTCATAAGACGCTAATAAATAACAAAAATATGATAAGAAATCGTCGAAAAAATGTCTCTGTGTGAAAAGATAGTACGCAAATGAAAAAAAAAGTAATTTTTCAGCAATTCATTGAATTAATACAAAACCAGGTAGAAAATGTATTATGCATTTTAATAAAACTAAGGTGAAAAAGCATCGGATAGCCTTTAATGGCGGGATACAATACGAGATATTATTGTAGTGTATCTCAAGTTCTTATAAAGAATCCATACAGATGATAATTTTGCATAAATTCTGTAACTGAAAGAATTTTCTTAGAAAGTAAAAAAAAAATGATGATTTCCATTAACTTTGAGCGTCTATATAGATGCTATATAAGTACGTTTGTCTTCAAATTAAATGGATTGTTTTATGTAAGCTCTGCTACTTTTGATTGTGTTCATCATAGTTTGATTAAGAAAAATAACTAAATGTCAAAACCATACTGTTTTCTTTTTAATTTTCCTTCAATAATAGGAATTATTTTTATTTTATTCATACAGTTTGTCAGGCCTTTTTTCAACTATTATGACATATTTATAAAGAATTTTTTTAAAAAAATTTCAGGCGATAAGTAGTTAGCTGTCAACAACATTCTGTGTACAATAGTAATTACCCGTCTAAAAGTCTACCCTGTAGAGTAGTTTTGAGGCTTAAAAATTACATAATATGAAATACGACTTAAGTTTTCAGTAGCAAAGCTACTCCGTAATTCCATCTTTAATTTTTAGTCTTAGCTTGTTCTCAAGTGTTTCCCCTTTCCCTCTTTCCCATCTCTCTCCTTTTCTTTCTCTCTCTTTCTTCTCCTTTTTTTCTCTTTCTCCATCTCTTACTTTCTCTTATTTTCTCTTTCTTTTCATCTCTCCCTTTCCCCCCTTCTCTCTATCTTTATTTGTTTCTCTCTACCTGACTCTAGATGTTAGTACTTTTATTAAGCTTATCATTTTAAAGAGCTTCGCAACAATGAAATAAATTCATTCTTGTTTTAATTATGATAATGCTATACATACAATACAACCTTCGACCTTTTCATTATTGGATTTCATAATCCATTTTTCATACATAATACACACACATAAAAGTTGTAATACGCACATTCTATAGTAACGTAGCTACATTATAAATTATTTATGTCTGTACGTTCATACCTTCACCCTTCACTCGAAAACTAGCGGCTTCGCCCCTAGAATAAAACCATCCTCAGACTTTAATCAGAAACCTTAACCATAAAAAAAGAGATGTCTTGGATGGAATAACTTTTTTGGAAGTCCTAATTGTGCATGTTTGACAAAACAGATAGCTGCAGGTATATTGATATTACTATGATACTTACCAGAATAGAAGTAAAATTGTCCATAAAGTGCTTTGGTCTAGACTTTTATTTCTCTAGACTAGGTTATATTGATATGATACTTCTAGAGAAGAAATAATAATGTCCAGTTCTCTTGTCCATATAGTGCTTGGGTCTAGACTTATATTTCTCTAGACTTGGTTTTAATGATATGATACTTACAAGTGCTTGGTTCTAGACTTATATTTCTCTAGACTTGGTTATATTGATATGATACTTACCAGTGCGTGGTTCTAGACTTATATTTCTCTAGACTTGGTTTTATTGATATGATACTTACTAGTGCTTGGTTCTAGACTTATATTTCTCTAGACTGGGTTATATTGATATGATACTTACCACTGCTTGTGTCTAGACTTATATTTCTCTAGACTAGGTTATTCTGATATGATACTTACCAGAGAAGAAATAATAATGTCCAGTCCTCTTGTCCATATAGTGCTTGGGTCCACACTTATATTTCTCTAGACTGGGTTATATTGATATGATACTTACAAGTACTTGGGTCTAGACTTACATTTCTCTAGACTTGGTTTTATTGATATGATACTTACAAGTGCTTGGGTCTAGACTTATATTTCTCTAGACTTGGTTTTATTGAAATGATACTTTTAAGTGCTTGGGTCTAGACTTTTATATCTCTAGACTTACATTTCTCTAGACTTATATTTCTCTAGACTAGGTTATATTGATATGATACTTACCAGTGCTTGGGTCTAGACTTATATTTCTCTAGACTGGGTTATATTGATATGATACTTACAAGTGCTTGGGTCTAGACTTATATGTCTCTAGACTGAGTTATATTGATATGATACTTACCAGAGAAGAAATAATAATGCCCAGTCCTCTTGTCCATATAGTGCTTGGGTCTAGACTTATATTTCTCTAGACTAGGTTATACTGATATGATACTTACCAGAGAAGAAATAATAATGCCCAGTCCTCTTGTCCATATAGTGCTTGGGTCTAGATTTGCATTTCTCCAACCTGGGACGTGCTGAAAAAAAAAACAATCTGTAGTGTAGCTGTACTTTCAGAATTTTTGTCTTCCCTTTTTCATCGTATTTTTTTCCCTCTTGCTCTAAATATAATTTTATTAATTATTTACAATTATCCCAGTATCAATTTATCCATTTTTATTTATATCATTCTATCCAACTACATATATATCCGTCTATCCATCTATTTACCTTTTTGTTTTTTTACTACAAACCTAACCAAACTTACCTACTAGACGACCCGACGTTCTGACTTTTGCTTCAGACACCATGTACAGAGTAGCAAGGGTTAATAACACGTAGATTGGGTTCATCTTTGATGGCTGGATGGGTGAATTGATAATTTGGCTGATGGATAAATAGATGGACTGATGAATGGATGGATGAATTGAGGGGAAGGGTAATGGCACAGAATCAAACAACACTAAGAATATCAATAGGTTAGTATTTTAAAGTTTGAATTTTTAAAACGCTTAAAACCATCCTATGTCTTAAATTTAATTATGAGTTATCTTAAAACCATCCCAGGACTTATGTGAAACTTCCCTAAAAAGGAGAATTTAATCAGTTTAGCAATTAATGAAATCATAAGCTTCAGACTAATAAAAAAACTTACTATTTGTATAATAGGATGCAAATAATGTTTGTCTGTCAAAACTAAGTTTAATGTAGAACCTGTATCATATTTTATTATAAAAAAAATTGCACTAATGATGACATAAAATCATATAATTAAACCCAATTTTATTGGCCCGGGACTTCGGCCCCTTGATGCTAACAAATAAAGAAAAAAATATTACCTTTAACTGTTCATATGAAGGAGGCAAAATGAACTTTTCTAGAGGAGCTTTGCTCCAGGAGTTTTAGGAGTAAGGAGAAGGGAGACGGTTAGGAAGGGAGGTCTTCAATCTAAGATGAAAAATTATTGAAAGAGTTGCTTCGCTATTTTGCCAATAAATATAAAATGTGTAGATGTACAATCTATAGATTAGACCAATAGTAACATAGTGTAAGAACAATTCGAAAACACTGTTGGCTAGAGCGTGTACACATTTTGCAGTTTATTTCAATTCATATATATACAATAAGTTTGTATAAATCCGATTTCAAGGCCTTAAAAAGCAAAAGAGGATAAGAGGGCCTCTAAAAAAATGCCCTAAATAAATGTAAGGAGATAATTAGTGCTATCTTTGTTATAAAATCAGTTTTACAAAATTCATTTATATATGTACAAACAAGGATGACAACATCCACAAGTAGCGAAGCTCAAAAATTATGGATGTAAAAACAGAACCTTTTAAAATTTATAACGTGAAAATCTAGGAATCGGTGGACAGACGGATATTTCAAATTATAAAGTAACTTCGTTTATAATAAAATCAAAACATTTTCAAAAATGTTTGTTAGTAATTAAAAATCGATATAAGTCAATAATGAAAATAATGATGAAAACATATATAAAGGAAACAACAAAATTATAGAGTTGCTATGTTATTACAGAAATCAACAAAATCATAAATTCATAGGACAATTATAGCAAGTCTAGATTAATGATTTAAGCCATGCATTAATGACGGACGGATAAACTAAGCAAAAATATAGCAAAGCTTCGCTATAAATAATGAAGTTTAATCACACAATACTTATTAGCACACCATGAGTTTGCTAAATTAAGTCAATTCATTAAAAATTAATATCATTTACTTAAAATATAATCGAAAGTGTGGTTTTATAAGGTGTGATTTTTAAGCTAAGCTACTCTATAACTAAGGTCTATTTGTAAGTGCGTCCCCATGTCTGTCCGTCAGTAAGTCAATCACACAAAGTTTTTACAATAAGTGTTTACATGATATAATTATCCTATTCAACTGATTTATTTAATAATGATGTCTAGGTCTTTTAGGTACTATGATATGAGCAAATCATCTTCTTGATCAAGTATTAAAAAGTAAGTATGTCCGTATAAAGTCTCCTGTAATTTTAAAGATTTAAACTAAAATTTTTGTTTAGACTTCTAAATTTTCTGTACTTTTTGTAAATGTGATTGTTCGTTAAACTGTCTGATTTTTTGAGCTGCTATTTAATGAATGTTATCATCCTTATTTTTTTACTATCACTGATAATAAGTTCAAGTGTGTGACTAACAGACAAACGTTATATTAAAGTAGCTTCGCTTCTAAAAAAAATTCTAAGATTTAAATAATGGATATAGAATAGACGTGGATATTATGACAATGGAAAAAATGTCGTCAATTCGTCAAGTTCGTTCATCCAGTAGGAGGGGAAGACCAAAGAAGGTGGAAGGGGGGGAATTGTTATTTCAACAAGATACGAGTTTCACTTTATTAGAGAAATTTGATGTAACATCTAGGTAATCCATAATACAAAGTAGAACGATGTCTGTCTGTTTGTCTGTGTGTCTGTTTGTTTGTAGCGAAGGATCTCGCTAACCGCTGAACCGATCGGGTTCTCCTTTACAGGGTAGCTTCTCATAGGTCCCGGGAAGGTTTATAACTATTTTCTTGGGGGGTGGGACACCCCGAACCCCCCCCCATTATAAAAAAAATTTCTTTTTAAAACTAAAATTAAAATAGTGGAGTCGATTACCCCCCCCCCATAAAAAAAAATTCCCCCCCCCCCAAGAAAATTTTTTTTTAATCTAAATTATGAAAAATTGGCTTTAAAAAATCTCTTGGGGCAAAGCCCCTAGAGGCTAGGGGCGAACCGCTAGTAATATATAAATTATTTGAACTTACTCTTACATAGATAGGCGTTACCATTTCAAAACTTCTACATTTTATCTGAAAATTTAAAAAATCATTACAAAAAATATTTTTTATATGTTTGATTTTTTTAAATACATACTAAAGGCTTTTCCAGTATGGCATCGAAACCGATTAACATTCGCTTGATTATAACTAGTTATTAGCCACACTGAAAATAATGTATTATCTTGTATGTATTTTAGACCATTTTTCTTCTAATAACAAAGTAAAAAGCATAAAAGCAATGCCACCTTAATTTTCTAATTTACTCTACACGGAAAGCTGTTTATAAAACAATGCAATAAACAACTAAAATTACGAAAGTTTTAAAGCTAAGAAATGACAAAATGTGTTTTCTAAACTTTGGAAACCCGTATAATTTACAGACAAACACATTTTTTTCTGTTCTAAGGGATAAGATAATAAAAGATAAAATATAAGACAATAAAAGTGTACACCATCACTTTAAAAAAATTCCTAATTATGAAAGAAAAGGTTTAAATACTAATAGTTTGAACCAAACAATTTTAAATATATTACCAGTATATTTTGCAGTCAATACATTTGAATAAAATGATATATCAACTTCTTTATTTATAACAATAACAACCTATGTAAAAAATATTGGTCTATTTGTATTTTCCCTAAATATGGAATGTTATCATAAATTAAGGATGACAACATTCATAAAAGCAAATAACACATAAAGAATTTAAGGACGTTAAATTATATTTAATTTTTTTTGTAATTAATAGAAATGGCCTACATCATTATACAAATTTGTCATAAGAAACACAATTATAAAGTTTAAAATATAATTCTTTTATATTTAAATTTAGTGTAATAATATTTATTTTTCAGAATTATTTCCTGTTGTTTCAGGAATAATCACGTAATGTATTCATTTAAATGGTAGGACATTTCTTACTTCAATTTACGATAAGAGCAAATTTTTTGCAGACTTAACGTTTATGTAACAAGGATGACAACATTCATAACGCGAATCTCTTAAATCTGAAGGAAGGACGAACGAACAATAATTCTTATAGAGTGTCAGAACTCAACAAGCATAACATTAATTTGCAAGTCTAAACATAATTGTTTATAAATTAGTTGCCAAATTGAGTAAATACAGGATGACATACTTTCATTTTTAGGGTTTGACTATATAAAAATAAAAGAATCAGATGAATGGGATAATTTTATCATAAAGAATTTTGTTGTAAGAAAGTTGAAAAAACCGGCATGTTTTAAATTAACGTAGAGACTTTCTGGTAACGATAATTGAGTTCTTACGCTCTCTAAATTGTATCTAAATGTTATAGGATTCAACATGCAAAGTTTGAAATCGATAGGACAATTTGAACATTGTCTAAATTAACGAAAAGATCTAACCGTTACGGACGTACGGTTGGACGCCCGACCTAATTCTGCACAATCTTCGCTTTTAACAATTAATAATAAGAGCCTTTTGTTGCAGTATAAATAACTTATTCTACACTTGAATAATAAGTAGCGCAGCAATAACAAGATAACTATATCCTACAATAATAGTAATATAATGTCTTAAGCTTGTAGTTTTCTCTAAACGCTGGAAAGATATGGTTCTCCTTTACACTGAAGCTTCTTATGGGTCCTCGGGAGAATTAGGTTGGTTTTAACCTAATTTCAATTTAACCCTTAATGGTCGGGGGGGGGGGCGTTGAACGCCCCCCCATCCGGTTTTTTCTATCTCATTTTCTGTGTGTGAAAGATAAAGAGCCCAAACTGCTTGACTTTTTAAGTATGGGTATGACACATAACTGAGAGTTGGAATTTTTTGAAAATCTCCATCCTGGCGGGCACAGGATGCCAGCAAACCTGGCAGGGTCATCCAGGTAAAGAGCAAAAATATTTTTTTGACTAAAACAAAGCATTTTATCATACCAAAATACTAAAAAATCCTCTAGTAGTACATCCTTATATGAAATACAGGTGTTCATGTCACTTTCTGGTTCCAGGTATGATCCTGCAGGTCCTGATCCTCCAGGTCTCCAGAAATCTTTAAAAGGCTCCTGTGGCCGCAATTTTTGACTTAGAGACTTCAAATTTTAAACTTAAGCTTTTCTTACAAGTCTACATAACGTATTAAAATTTCATGAAGATCCGCCGCCGTTTTCCCGCCGACCGCCGACTGCGGCGGCTGGCAGCTGCTAAGTACAGCTGCGGCCGCTGAAATTTATATTTGATATTTCTAATGTAAAATTTACATAAAGATAAACATTTTCTGGAAAAAAAATTTTCTTCTAGCTTCAAAAATAAGAAAATTACAGCCGTTTGAAATTTTTAAGTAAAAAAAGACCTAAAAACAAAGGTTGTTAAATAAAAGGGTGAAGGAAGCGAAAATTGACTCAGACTTATTAAAGGTCGGAAATTCATTATCAAACAGAGACTTGCACAAAAAAATTTAGCCCTCTAGCTCTAATAGGAACTGAGATAATAAGGGGGGGCGTTGAACGCCCCCCCCCCCCCCGACCGATTAAGGTGCGGCAAGGGGCCCGACTGTAAAGGGTTAATGTAAAACAATTAAAAGTTCTTTTTATGCTGCGAAAATTGTAGACAAAATTATTCTTGTTAGATTAATACTCATTGCAAAATTAATTAATTATGGTCAATGATATAAATAAACAAATATTAATTTCATCATGCAATTTGTTGGGGAAAAATTGGAAATTAGGACAATGAATGATTAATTAAAAGCGTTTTATATTAATTAAAGTTATATATCTAATGATGTAACCCGTCAATTATCTATGTTAAATATAATAAGCCTTATATAAAAGTAACAGGATGTCTTTCTGTCTTAACCTAAGCTTATGGTTCTCCTTATTCAGGGAAAGTATAAATATTTTTGAGAAAGTAATGAAAAATTGGTCTCGAAACAAATTACTCCACTCCCCCCATATTTTTTTATCTTTTCTTTAGAAAACTATTATTGAAAATGGGAGTTTGGTCTACTCCCTCCCCCCCCCCCCACACACACCGAAATTGGCCCTAGACGATTCTAGGGTCGAAGCCTTTACTTAAATCTATAATACAAAGTAGCTTGATGTCTGTCCGTCTGTCTGTCCGTCTGAAGCTTATGATCTCAGTAACCGCTAAACCGATTGGGCTCTACTGTCCAGGAAATACACCTACTGGTCCTGTGATGGTTTTAAGCTATTTTTCTGGGGGATGGGACACACCCACCCCCCCTCCCCCAAAAAAACCACCCCCTTAAAAAAGATCAATTACATTTTTTGTAAAATCTCAGTAACCACTGAACCGATTAGGCTTCACTTTTCAGGGAATATACCTACTGGTCCTTTGGTGGTTTTAAGCGATTTTCTTGAGAGACACCCCAACCCCTATCAAAAAAATTTTTTTATATTTTTAAAAAAATTTAATTTTTGTGTATGCGAACAACCTGGGTTTAATTTTTACGAATTGAAATTTTTGTGTATACAGCGCACAACCTTTGTTTAATTTTACCACAGAGTAATTAAACACAAAATAACTTTTTTGAATATTTCTATTTAGGAGGGTTGACTTCCTATTACTTCAGAGGGCGAAGCCTCTAGAGGCTAGGGGCGAAGCCGCTAGTGTAAAGATAAACTAGCAACCCATACGTAAAAAGAAACTGCATTAGGTACTTTAAGAAGAAAATTAGATTACAATAATTTCAGTACACTGATCCTAAAAACTAATTTCTTAAAACAAACTTTCTAGGAATTAAAAGATGCAGTTATCTTAGAAGCATAGCTATTATATATATAGGATCTTTTGTACATCTATACGTCGCTTCTGACGTGTAAGTTAATCGTATCTTCCTTGTTTATTGACGAATTTTGAATTTAAAACGCATTATTCAGGCTGCTTGTATTTTTGGGATTTATCATATATTAATATAAAATTTGTTTTACTGTAGAAAAAAAATTTCTTAGCTTGTTATTGCTGCGCTTCTTATTTGCATAATTTTCTTTGGTAAAATCAAAGCTTTTCTATAAAAAGGGTCGCCCTTCCGTCTAAATACTAAAATTGTGAATACGTCTTCATACAGTATTCTGTATTTATGTAGTTCTGCAACACATTTAATTACAATTTTTTTTCGACTTAAACATTTCTGATACTCTACAAGTGTTCACGTTCGTTTGTCCAACCGTTTTAGACCTTGGCTTTTATGAGTGTTGTCATCCTTGTTTATATCATATTTACACATTGCAAAGAAAAAAATCATTTAAAACCTAACGTGCTGTATTTCTTGAGGGATAAAAAAAGGGGGAAGGCGACACTTCTCAATCTTATAATTATAGTTATAAACTAAGCTTTTCTAATTCTACTTTTCAAGCAACCAATGGATAAACGAGTTGAAATGCTTTTTTGTAAGAAGGATGATTTACAGTCCATTTTAGTTACTCTCCTTCTGGCATAAATGCCCTATCCTTTTTATAAAAGTGGGGGGGGGGGGGAAATACTCAACCTTTTCAATAGATATCACCATTGAAGAAAAAAAATCAACCCTATTTTTTTTATTTTTGAATTAAAATTGAAAGTTGAGAGCGAACTTCAACCTCCCCCCCCCCCCCTCAATTGTCCCTGGAGGTCTCGAAGTGGAGTAGCCGATGGTAAAATTTAAAATTAGCTGCGTTAGTAAAAACATGATTCATTAAACCTAATGAATATTCAAATTGTAAAAAGTCATGATTTTGGTGTTTTGCTAAACATTCAAATAGTTATTTCTCGCATTATATTATAAACAGCGTTCCGCTGTAAATTATAATATTAAATCCAGTTTTTTTGGCCTCGAGTTGCCGAAGGCACGGACTAGAAAACCTGGTTTTAATCTTAATCTATATGTCTTTCCATCTGTCTATCCGCGTCTGTCTGTCCATCGGTATATCAGTCTATCTGGTTGTCTATCTGTCTTTCTATCTGTTTGTCTATATGTCTTTCTATCTGTATGTCTGTCTTTCTATATGTACGTTTTAATGTTCTTCTGAGTATATATGTTATATTTATTTCTTATAGTTTTATTTTGCAGTTTTACAAATCCATCGAAAAATCATGAATCCCAAATAATTTGATGTTCATATTTAATTGGATATCTATTTTTATACAAAACTAGTTCATAAATATTAACTTTTTGTGTACGTATATACTTCATAAAGTTATTATTTGCAAGGAAAAATATACCCATAAGTACTGCAGCAATAATAAGCTATATTTCTTTTTTAATTCAAAAATTTAAATGCCTTTAAATTATTGACTAATAATATTTAGATACTGTTATCGCATAATAGACAGCTTTCTGCGTTTAGTAAAATGGAAAATTCAAAGAATAAGTCCAGTTTTGTTGTCCCTGAAGGTTTTTATCTTTTGTTATTCTTTCAAAACTTTTTATACTACAATAAGAAATATTATTTTTCAGTATTATATAATCTTCTAAAATTTTACAAAACTTATGTCTTGAATTTGATGGAATTTTTCAATAAACAATTGATCAACCTGTTAGATAGTCAACCAAACGGACATACAATGTCGAAAACAAGTAGTTTTGCATTGTGGCAATAAAAACATATATATATGACGTTTTTGCCAAAATGTTTTATTGTTAAAAATGTTGCTTTTGTGTGTTAACAAAAACCAGCCAAAAAGGAATCAAACCTTACAATACATTAAAAACTATAGTTTTACATTAGGTAAAATGGGGGAGGGGGGGAGGGTTATGAACCCTAACACCATTTCAATTTGAGTTTGAAAAAAAAAATTAAAAAATGGAGTTTCATTTGTTTCTTGTGAAAGGTGGTGGTACCATTCCCTAAAACATTTACAATCATTCCTTGGACCTACACTGTAAGGGAGAATCATATCGGTTTAGTTAGAACAAAGACACATACACACATACACGCACAGAGACAGTCAGAGAAGATATCCTGACGATCTCGAGAAATAAAGGTTTGAAATTTGACCAAAATATATTTGACTTCAGTGTTTTAGCGATTTTGTACGCACACTCGTGTTGCTCTAATTAGACCTAAATTAATGCCCTGGGTATTCCACCAGGGATCTTAAGGGATAAGACAATAAAGGATAAATTGATGTACCATCCCAATGATGACAAACAAATTACACCTTCTTTAGAATAAAATTGTTGGTTAAAAAGTGTGAATATCATAATTTTATTATCAAAAATTTTTAAAAATAACCAAAGCTTCGTGACCAGTGTGATTTACAATCAAATTTTCCCTCCCTCCCTGGCAATCAAAGCACTATTAATTCATGTTAGTTTGGTATTTTTATTCTATTTTGCCTTCTTAATTAAAAGCAAAGATTTTTTACCATTAGGTTGAGTCTGTCCGAATGGGCATATTAGAATTGTCCTATGGATTTAAAACTGTGCATGGTGAATCCTGTAAAAGTAAGGTACAAACGAGAATGTGTATCAACTATGATCATTTTGAAATTAAGTCGAAAAATGTATGTTAGTCCATAGCGTATTTGTGACATATTCACATACTAAAATTTGATTTTCCTTCCAGTATGGCAACGAAACCGATTATTATCCTTTGGATTAGAACGGAGCTAATAAAATTGAAGTTAATCTTAAAATTTTTTATTTTACTAATATTTTACTAATTTTACTAATAATAACTCTATAAATATTGATTGATAATGTCATTCTTGTTTCATTTTACCTTGTTATTATAAATTGTGTTTCAATATTTATAGTAGATCAGTTTTTAGGTTTTCTTAACGCGATCTCTCATTCGTTGGCTTTAAACAATTGAAACATATATTATTTTTCATTGCATACATTTTTCAATTACTTTTAAATTATTGAAAATATTACTGCGCTACGTATAAGCACAATTGAACTTGTTAAATATTTTAGATTTTAAAACAATGGAACTAAAATAGTTAAAACAATAAGATTTGTATTTAGATGATAAATTATATAAAATAAAATCAGCGTAAAAAATGTTCCGTGTTAAATAGTTATTTTGTTATTATCATAATTTTGACGTAAAAATCATGAATAAGAAGGCATAATACAATGGAGATTAATTGATGTGCGGTCCAAATAATAATAGACAAAATTTGTTGAAATGTTTGGACATTTAACTTAGAAACTAAAATCAAAATCTTATAACAAATAAAAAGATTTTAAGCCATCGAAAAGAAAAAGGTTATGAACTTATAGTACAAGTGTAACTAACAAAATTGT
This sequence comes from Acartia tonsa, assembly GCF_053477335.1. Lineage (NCBI taxonomy): Eukaryota > Metazoa > Arthropoda > Copepoda > Calanoida > Acartiidae > Acartia > Acartia tonsa. Next base: position 36,276,254 of record NC_137266.1, read on the forward strand.
CCCTTTCCTCCCTGACATATAAAAGTATGTCAGTGATTACTACCTTATTAGAATATAACATGTTGTCGACATAAATTACTAGAATGTCAATACAATGCTTCGAGGTTTAACTAGGAATTTTTACTAATGATTCTTTTACATTTTTTCAGTATAGCTCCAAATCAATTTAATTAAGTTCCTCCGAGTTAAAAACCGAATATGAGCCGTACGCGATGCAAACACAAGCCGGTTCTAATCCTGCAGATATTAATAGGTTTCGAAGTTATACTGGAATGAAGAATCCTATATATCTTCTTATTATTTTTTCATCTTGTCATATTGAAGTTATTTTCAATAGCACTGCAATGTTAAGACATTCAAAAACATTAAACTATAATTCAATAATAATGTGGAACATCTTGATAGACTTTAAAGGTGGAACCTACTGCTACTATGTCAGGTGTGTACCATTTAGATAAAATAAATAGAAAAATGTTTTGGCTTTAATAGGCACAATTAGTTTACCATGCACAGTTAGTTATTCCTTACAATTATCATACAATCGAAGGGTTTGTTGTCTTTTGGGTGTTACTTTACATAGAACACCGGGTGTTTGAACAGATAAAATTATCCTTGGTTAATGGACCTGTCGGTAAATAACGTGTAATGTAGTAGGACAGGCAAATAGCACCTATTATATAGTAGCTTCGCTACTAAAAGTTGATAAAAAAATTACTTAAATTTAATTTAAAAATAGACTCATTACAAAACAGATGAAGTAATGTTATTTCACGATTAAAAGGATATACAAATAAAGGGTGTTTAAAAAAAACAATCGCTCACAATTTGAACCACCATAAGTACTTCAAATCTTGGAGATACACCCAATAGACCCCTCAGAGTTTTTGATGGGGCATGTAAAAACCTTTCTTTAGACACCTTAAACAGGTTTCTACCTCAATCCTAGCCAATTTGGGATAAAAAAGACAGACCCATCCAACATTGAGGCATGGCGGCTCTGTTTAAATCTAGTTCTTGATGTTTGTCAGGTCTTTCTTTTTGATGCCAAATTGGCTAGGATTATGTTAGAAACCTTGTTAAGGTGTCTAGAGAAAGGTCTTTACATGTCCCATCAAAAACCCCAAACATTATGGGGTATATCTACAAGATTTCAAGTACTCAAGACGGTTTGTTCTTTTTTGAAAGAGAAAAATTTGTCTTAATTTTATAAAATATGCACTTTCGGCGTAGGGCAAATTTCTCTGCAAGGGCTAGGTTTCGAGCTCTAGTGCTCTGGGCGGGTGAGTAGATTAAAAATTCAATATTGTTTTATTATTGTCATTGCTTGGGCATGAATTGTATTATTTTTTATTAGGTTTGGACCAAAACTGTAAGGTTTATATTGAAAAAGTGAAGCGATTGGTTTTTTTTACACCCTTTATTTAAGAAATGTTAGAATGAAAGTCTTGGAAGCGAAGGCTCTATACAATACACCTTGCCCTATATTATGTACGGCTGCCATGGGAATACGTTGTTTTCTCATTAGAGTAAAGCAATAGAGGAAGAAGTGGTTAAATAACTGCATGTTCTTTTCTCGAGGTCCCTGTGCCGACTTTCAATTAGGTCTCTGAAAATCAACGAGTTGCGTCAGAAATATTAACATAGTTAAATAACTACAAAAGAACAGAAAGCAATTTGCTAGCTGACGAAAAAAGGATATATTAACAGGAGGATCCAGGTACTTGTCTTGTTATACATCTATACTATAAATTTATTGTTTCCTCAGCTGCTGTTAGAGATAAAAAATTGTTTTACCTATAACTAAATCTCTGAGTCATGAATTAGAATTAGAAGGTTTTCAAGCAAAACAACCAATAAACTTATATTTACAAAAGATTGTTTGACTGTCCGTTTGTCCCTTAAAATCCCTTAAACAGCAGAAACTTATTAAATTCCCCTATCAAAATTTCGTGTATTGATTATATCATGTCCTAAAACGTAAGTTGTCCCTAAACAGTATCCTTTATTTACTCAATTTTGCAACAAATATATATACAATTTAGTTTAGAGTTACAACAAATATTGAGTTCTTATACTCTACAAATGTTCATATTCGTTTGTCTCATTGCCTTATTTCAGAACTTCGCTTTTATGGATGTTGCCATTCTAATAACTTATTAATTTGACGGAAAATAATGGACACCAATTTAAATCATGAAACCCTTCTTTAAAATGTCGAAATGAATATTTATGAATCCCGGGGAGGAAGAGAACAATAGAGGATAAATTGATCTTATCAAAAATCCTAGTTTGGTATTTGGCATTTTTAGCATGTAAATATTGGTTGAAAAGTTATGGCACTTTCTGAATATTAATTGTTACAAAGGCAGAATTTCACATAATTACAGGGTGTTGAGAGATATGGGGGGGTCATTTACAGGGAGAGAGGGGAAAATGAAGTCCCCAAAGTTTTATAATAACATTTTCTTATTCGTTAGCTTAACAAATTTGGGGACTTTTGAAAAAATTTTATTGGTTGGTTTAATAAATTGAGTGTTCAAATGTTTCAGCCACTAAATGTAAACTACAGAAGGGGTAATTTTGTGTATCATCATTTGGAAAGTATACAAGTTTATCGCCCATTGTCTTGTCCCTTTAGATCCCTAGATAATTTGGCATCCATTGTCTTATCCTGATAACCCTGATAAAACCATAGAATTTCTTTACAAAATTTATTTCTTTTAAGTTTAAAAAAGAAATATTTAAAAATAATGTTTAAAAAATATAATAAGAGGGGGGGGGGCAGTTGGCATTTTCTAAGGTTTCTACCTTCCCCCAAAATTCAAATTTCTTATTTTGTTATGCATTAGTGGGTGGTTTAAATGTATATCTGTTTGTCCTATATGATCTCATAAGCCTATGTCTGCTAATAGCGGCTACGCCCCAAGAGGCCTCTATGGGCACATTAAAAAGTTTTCTCTTCAATCTATGTTAAGATCAGCTATTTACTAACAAATATGCGTTAGGCGGCGCTATATATTTTTTGGGATTTCTCTTGAGAGGGTGGTGGTGCCCTCACCTAAAATAGCTATAAACCTTCCAAGGACCTATAAGAAGCCACACTCTAAATGCCACATCGGTAAGCTAGATCCTTCTGTACGGACAGACAGACAGGGACCCTTTTACTTTATTATAAGGATGAGCGCAGCCGCTACTGACATTTATTGTACATCGAACAAGTTATATTCATTAAAATTTTATCATTAAATCAAAAATGTAACGGAAAAGCTTAATCTGCTAAATTTATCAAATCACATTAGTTAAAACAGCGTTGTCTAAATTACTATTTATGACAGGGATATCAAGAGAAAATAAATGGATGATAAATTGATGTAAATTATAGTTGATGATAACCCCTTTAATTATTTAAAATTATTATTAGCGAAGTTTGGGCACTGATAAAAAAATATTTCATAAAAGTACACAAAGTTTTCGAGCCAACTCATAAAACATTTTATTTTTATAAAAACTTTGGGCACCGCAATAATTAACAGCATAATTTCCCCTTCCTCCTGGCTCTATTTTATAAGGTGTAGCTAAACTATCCTAAATAATACAATACTGTTCTTTTTCTTGAAAGAAATGTTTTTTTTTTGCTTTGCCGCCAATGGATTTAACTGATTTTATTTTTTTGTTTAATGTGACTAATTGACCAGGGATCTATAGGGATGAGATAATGACCGAAAAATTATTGTACATCACCAATGAATACACAAAATTACCCCTTCTGTAGATTATAAATAGTGGTTGAAACGTTTGGACACTGAACTAAGTGAATCAACTGATGCTTTTTTCTTGAAAAGAAGTGTAGTTTTTGCTGTACTATTAATGGATTTGATTGATTTTGTTTTTTGTTTAAGGTGACTAATTGACAGATGCATATCTTTATCAAAGTAGAGGTACAGTTATTTTCGGATTGGGACAGAAATTAAACTTTTTACATATTTGAGCTATCAGGAAGCTTCAGATCAGCCGTGTGACGTCATACAAATGAGGGATTATCCATCTCTTTTTTAGGGGTTTCCTTTCCCACTTCTCCTCTCATCCTCATTTTTGTGACGTCACGCGGCTAATCTTTTGAGACACTTTGTAAAGCTTCAGCATCCAGTATTGTTTTGAATTAATCTTTTGAATTTCTTTAAAACTAAAATGTAGAGTGGATGTCGAAAACACCCTCCACTTTCATTCAAGTGCTACTAGAGGCCTCTATGGGCGTAGCTGTTTGTCTAAAATAAGATGAGATGGCTGATTGTTTTCAGTATGGCTTAAAACCTTTCAGCAGTAAGGAATTGTATTCTTAGCCATAAGGGTCTCTTTGCTGATAATAATAAGTTTCTTGAAGGTTTATTTTATTTTGGGGGATAATATTCAACCCTCACATGAGAAATTTCCAATAAAAAACTCTCAGAATATATGTCTCTCTCTGTCTTTCTTGAGTACAGTTAATCAGTTTAAACAGTAAAAATGTTTCAAATAAGCAAAAAATATGTATTAGCAAAACAGCTGGAAGTGTATTTATATTGAACATAATTAGTTGTATATTTATAAATAGCCAAGGGACATAAGATGTTATTATAAAGAGAACATTAAACTATATTATTATTATATTATTACTAAAGATTAACTTAAAAAGTTGTTGAGTTGTTGACCCCTCTCTATCCAAAGAAGTCAACTTTATAAGGTAATTATATACTTGATAATGATATTATTGTTTAACATCATCACAAAATTGACATTTTCCTATTTTGGCCAAATTGCAAGAATATAAAATAGTGCAAACCAAAAGAACGCTAGACTGATATGGTTCTTCTTTTCAGTGAAGCTTCCTGTAGGGTGGTAAAAAATTTTTCCACTTTAAGGGGAAGATACCTCCAACCCCCAAAAAAATATCGCCCCTGGAAAAAATACCTCCTAATTCCCCGAACCTAGTAAAAGTGTCTGACTCTGATTATGACATAAAAAAATTAACCAATGAGAGGCCACTATAAGTTTTACAATTGGTCAATTATAGTGTATACTGGCCTCTCATTGGCTAATTTTTTTTACGTCATAATCAGAGTCAGACACTTTTACTAGGTTCCAATTCCCCACCCACCTCCACAAATTATTTTTACTTTTTTAATAGTGGCATTGTTTGGCGTAGCCATTAGTATAAACTAAACTAATGGCTCTAGTGGCTGCGGATAGGATTTCGTTCTTAATTACATATTAACAGGTACTTATATTGCTGCGCTACTATATATATAATTTTGATTTTTTTAAATCTTAAAATTTGTATCTTTTATAAACATGAAGATTTCTCAACTAATTGTCTGTCTGTATGTAATGCATTTGCTTGCGAGTGTGTGTTTGTGTGTATGTGTGTGTGTGTATTTATGTGTTTGTAATGCTTAAATGCAAGAAGGGAACAAGAATAAGACACCAGAAAAAAAACATTTCTAACATTAAAAAGAAATTTCCTAGATATCTATTGTATGTACATTTGGAGGCAAAAATAGCAAATTTTCCCGTTTAAGATCCATTAAAAAAGCTCTTTATAGTGCCAAAAATAATAACGTTTTAAAATACAAATTACCAATGATAGGCCGATACACAGACTAAATTACAAATAGCAGTCCAGTATACATTTTAATTGACCAATAGCAATCCAGTATAACGTCATTAACTATATATTATACTAGCGGCTTCGCCCCTAGCCTCTGGGGGCTTTGCCCCAAGAGGTGATAAAAAAATTTATATTTATTGTTTTTAGTGAGAGAATGTTGCTATTCTTTCATTCAAAATAAATGCTGGAATAAAAAATAATAAAGGGCAGCCTGCGGCAGCCTGTAGCAGAGCAAAATAAAAAATACGGGGGGGATTTTTTTGTTTTTGGGGGGGTTAGGGGTGTCCCACCCCCCAAGAAAATAGCTTAAAACCACCACAGGACCAATAGGTATAATCCCTGAAAAGTAGAACCCAATCGGTTCAGCGGTTACTGAGATCTTAGGCTTCAGACGGACAGACAGACAGACAGACGGACAGACATCGTTCTACTTTGTATTATAGATAGCTATCATTAAAAACAAGACATTTTTCACATCAATATCAAATAAATTGAATTTATGAAAATGTGTCTCTGTCATCGACTGAAATGCATGTATAATATGTAAGGGTGCCAATTAAAACATACACTGCAAAAAAAATCCACAAAAATTTTAAATCATAATAATTCTAATTACGAATGAGAAAAAAATGGAACAGCCTTTTAAAATTACTTTAGAAGATTTTTTGACATTCTACTCTATGACTTGCTTTGTCTATTTGTCGGTGGTTGCTTGGAACCTTAATATTTTTAATTATGATTGATATTAAAATAATCTAGAAATATTTTTTAGAGTATAGGCATTAATTGCTCAAAGATACGAACTCATAAAATAGCTTCAATTAAAGCTATACTAAGAAAATTTTAACCAAGCCAATTTTAATGCAATTTCAAAGTTTAAATAAAATTTTAAAATCTTATATAAAAGTAACCGTTTGTCTGTGTGTTGCGCAGGATCTCACTAACCACTGGACCTTGACTGGTTCTCCTTCACAGTGAAGCTTTGTTTACCTCCATCCTCCCAAGACAAATTGACTATGGAATAATCTTCTCTCCAATTTTTTAAAAAACATTTTCTTAAAAACTAAAATACAAAGTGAGCTAATAAGTGGAAAATTATTGGCAGGTTTTAATCTATACTTTGGGAAGGATATGTTTGAATATTACACCTTATTTTAGATCAGAGTTAATTGTTAACTTTATAAACCTTAAGTACTTTCTTTTAACTAGTTACTGCGACCCTAGCATCTAAGGTCTCTGCTTTCAAAGGGACAAGTGAGAAACGGGCAGAAAAGCAGCCTAAACCATTCCATGACTTAATTCTAAAAATTAAATAGCAAAAAAAACATCTTGGGACAAGTGTAAAGCCTTCATAAAAAGGAGAACTCTATCAGTTCTTAGGCTGTAGACAAAAAATCTTACTACTTTATGTAATACAAGAGATACTTTTGTTTAATTCCTCAAATGAAAATGTTAAATTAATTTGACCTTTCTAGAATGTGGTTATAAGCCAAGAATTCTGGCTAATCTTGCAATATAGTACCAGATTAATTGACGATTCCCTCTGCAAGTTAAATGTGTACTGACGCACATCCCCTCATGCACATCATGAAATCAATACCAGTTTTGTTAGTTCAGGCCCTTGGTCCCTCAAGGCTACAAAAACAGGTTTTCTGTCTATAATACGATGCGATAAATTATTGTTATTGAATTGAAAGGATATTGTTATATCTTTGTTGTCATACTAATATATGTAATATGCATTTCCCTGTTAAAAATTGTGTTGCTGTTATGTCAACATATAAAGTTTGTAGCCATAAAGTCATACGTCACTTTTTATGAAAGCCATATAGTAGACGTATTGTTTTTTTTTGGTTGAAACTAATGATCTCCTAAATGGCTGCCCCAAGTTGAATATGCATTTAAAGTATAATATACCTCGAATGGCGGTTTTAGGCTATTTTTTTGCCTCGGTAGTAAGATATATGTATATTTATCAGAGCTCGTCATTAATATATTAAATATATTAAGGCATAGCAGTAAAATATATGTATATAATAAGGCTCGACCATCTCGAAAATGAATGACCCAGGCCCTTCTTTTGCAAATTATCAAGATATTAAATGTAGTAAAACAAGGATGACAACATCCATAAAAGCGAAGCACTGAAACGGTAGGACAAACGGACCTTAACACTTGTATAGTATCTGAACTGAAAAATCGGAACATAAAAGTAAATATGTCGAATCAAAATTGTAGGTAAATTTGTTGAAAAACTACTTAAAAACAGGATAATGTTTATGGACATACTTACATTTTTGGACTTGATTATAGAGTTGCTTCGCTTATAATATTGTTCTTTGTTGTCCCAGGAATCAATATACCAAAAATCAGATCAAACAGATAATTAAAACACTTGAAAATTTGTTATTAAAAAAGTAGAAAAATCAACATGTTTAAAATGAACGTACGGACATTCTGGTAATGATTATAGAGTTGCTACGCTTTCTAAATCGTACCCAACTACTACAGGAATCATCATGCAAAGTTTGAAATCGATTGGACAATTCTAACATGCCTAAATTAACGAATAAAAGCTATCTATCTCGGACGGACGTACGGACGGACGGACGGACGTACGGACGGACGGACCGACCCTAATTATAGAAAAGCTTCGCTTTTAAAAAGTTTGTAGCAAATTTCGCGACACATGACACTGTATCATAATTATAATTTAGTTTTTTACGTGACAATTTTGTAGGAAGTTAATGAGGAAGTAATTACTAATTTGCAAGGATTTTAATGAAATGAAATCATGTATATGTATATATGTGTTTGTTTGGTAGTTCTTTGATTCTTAATAGTTTTAAAAATATTGATATTCTGTTTGTACCAGGGGCGATTTCTCTTGGGAGTGTGATGGTACCCTCCCCAAAAATAGCTACATACTTTTCCTGGACTTATAAGAAGCTAAACTGTAAAGGAGAATCATATCGTACCAGCCGTTAGTGATATCTTATGGTTCAAACACAAAAACAAACATCCTGTTATTTTTGCATAAGGATAAAGCATTTTTAAGCATTTTACTAAAGGGAAGAACCGCACAAAAAAAATAATCATATATTTAAAACATTAAGATATATTGCAAATATGTTTTCGAAACCGATTGATTAGAACCGGTTCTCATCCATACTGAGAAAAAAAAATCATATATGAGATCATATTCTAGACAATTTTCAACAAATATTGAAATAAAAAAAGTAAATTAAAACAAGTTTTGTTAGCCCGGGACTTCGGCCCATCGGGGCTAATTTTTTTTAAATCTTGTAATTTTCATTTTAATATACGCGGAAAGTTCTCTATAATATGATGCAATGCGATAAATAACTACTTGAATAGCTAAAATTGTGTGTCACTTTAGGTAGTAGGAATCATATTGTAATCAAATATAGAAATGTAATCTTTGGATTTTCTTTCTCGTAAATTTTGCCAATTACGGTACTCTAACAATAACATATTACAATAAATCAGCAATAAAACATTCAGTGGCTTTTTATTGTTATGTATAGAAGATTTTTTTAAGTCATGGATCTAAAGGGATAAGACAATGGCCGATAAATTGATATACATAACCAATGATGACACAAACATTACCCATCTGTGGATTGAAATTAGTAGTTGAACCGCTTGAATATCCAACTTAATAAACCAACCGAAAGTGGTTGAGCCAACAAATAAAAAACCGTTATAGTAAAACGTTGGAGACTAGTGTAATAAACAGCCAATTGTCCTCTCTCTTTTTCTGGCAGAAAATGCTATAAAAATTATAAATGGTATTGAATACACTCTTCAAAATGACAATAGATAAATTTAGAACAACCCCGCCCAAATAAGCCACTTTAACACATGCTTACAAACACAGGAATAAGGTATAACCAACAAGCGAAATAAATATAAAATAATATTTGGGGAGCTCCTCAATTTTACTGAAAATCACATAAAGGTTTTTTTAAAAAATTCGAATTAATTAATCCCTAGCATTAAGGGGAGGGCTGAAAATTGGCATCAAACCATCCTATTCTTAATCCCTGTTACTACTACTATAAAATTAAATACATAATGCCAAATTACAATTTGTTTTTTTAATAGCAAATGTCTATAGAAGAAGATATTGTCTAAAATTATATAGACTAATCTAAACAATAATATCAGCCATCTATCTCTAATAGAAAGTAAACCATCCCCCTCATGAGTACTTTTTCTTTAGATAGATATGTTTTAATAGAAAAACTAGTTTTCTGTTCATACAAGCGGCCCTGCCCCCTACAGACCTTAGGTGCACCTGATGTGTGTAGTGGGTAGGGGAAGTCGACCAAACCCCACCCCCCCCCCCTTTAATTTATAGTTTTAAAAAGAAAAAGTATCTGAACCCTCTCTTGAAGAAAAACCAATATATCTTACAATGGCATCGCCTATGGGGACTTTTACAATATTTTTAAGTATATTTTGTCGAGTTGTCTTGAGAAGGTAGTGTTAACCTCTCAAAAAATAGTTATAAACCTTCCCAAGACCCATGAGAAGCAAGTCTTATTAATCATTTTTTTACAGTTTTGTTTTCACAAAGATATTTATTTTGCCACTGATTAAGCCAAGCCTGTTTATAACTGAATTTACAAAAAAATTATGAGCTATTATCTAAAATGCAAAGTAATATTTTTTATTAATCTATTAGTTTAGAACAGGGATGTAGGGACTAGAAATAAAAGCTAAATTACTGATTGTTTAATATGCAATAAGTTCAATCCTTTATTATTCTCTTTCAATTTTACTTTTCAGTATAAAGTTTAGTTTTATAACATTTTATTGTACAAACAAACAAAAAAAGACATAAATCGTTTTTGTTTTAATAATATGATAAGCTAAAATCTGTATAAAATTTCCTTTGATTAATAATGAATCACTAATAAATACGTTGATAAATAGAATAAATACCCTAGAATGTAGGTTATATGATTTTGATAAAAAAAAAATAATTATAAAATCTAATTTTTTTTAGTTGCCTTTCCTTATTTTAGAAACAGCAAAGGTTAATATTCATGATGCAGAAAAAATGGGTAATTTTTAGGCATTAAAATATGCAATATTGTTCCAGGGTTCCAAATAAGAATAATAAATTGAAAAAGTGGGAAAAAGTTTGTAGGCAAATGATGCTTCAGAGAAGACATAATTAAATAAAAAGGTGCTAGGAGGTACAAAATAAATAAACCGAATACCTTTTTAGCTATCTATCTCTTTCAGAAGCAAACCAACCCCCTTATTGAGTGTATGTTCAAATGTTCAATATTATAGATCTATCAACTATTACTTTTTAGAATAAATTGCTCTTTCCGTATGTTTTGTACTTTATTTGAATACATTAGGCTTCTTATGCCATAATAACGGGTAAACGTTTTATTATTCTTAAACATGAAATTATGTAAATTGTAAAATATTTTTCCACTATTTTGATAATGACCCTCAGTAATCAGTACTGCTAGATAATTATAAAACATTGTTTTAGGGGTGATATATATATATATATGCTTGGCTCAATGACAAACAATCCTTTGACTGAAAGTCCTAACTTTTTCAGGCTAGAAGTTGTGACTGTCTTTGGGTCAGGACATTCCTACCACATAATGAACAAATTGAATTTTGAATACATTTGATTGGATCTAAACTAACACTTCATTTGCAACTTTTAGGATGTATAACACTTTACGCTGGTCTATTGTTTGTAAATAAATGTAAATTGGGTCTAATGTAATCCTCCCACTCCAAACTACTTAAATGGCGTTTCTTCATTTGGGGCTATAAAATTTAACTGAAAAACTGAAATTAATACCTATGGCTACAGGTAAACTCAAATGATAAGATAATAAAAAATTCTTAATTTTTTGAAAATAATTTTAGATTTTTAATACGTCCACATGGGGGGGGGGGTGTAAAGGAGCTTTTAATCTCCTCCTTTAACCTCTCCTTAAAGTTTTAGAATTATATCTAGTAACTCCTTTTTAAAGGGGGTACGAAGTTGGCAAGCATCCCTAGGCTCAAATCTAAAAATAAAAAAGCCTAAAACCATCTCATGACCCTATTTTGAAACTTGAAGGGAGAAATCAATAATTTCTTTAGCTATTAAAATATCAATCTTAAGAAAATAAAAAAACTTAATAATTTATTTAAAAGGACCAAATGAAAAAAATTGTGTATTATCATTAGGGATGTACATCAATTTATCGGCCATCGTGTTATCCCTTTAGACCTCTGAATTATATTGTTCTTATGGACCGATTAATCAAGTATTGATTTAGTTGGAATGATAAAACATATATGTTAAGTAACATGCCCTAATAGTAATTTTGACACACCTAATTCATGTTTGCAGATAACTTAACAATTAATCTTAGGCGTCCAATAACTCCTGAAAAATCTATCAAATTAGCAAATCATCATAGATGTAGATTATTACCACAGCGCAAAATGTCACTTCTCGTGTAAGGTTATTATTCAAAACTCTATCTGTAAGTTAGCGCAGCTACTTAAAAGGTTAGTTATTTTAGTCAAATAAAGTCACGTTTTTGGCCATTTTAAAGATTTTTGTAGGATTGAGGGAATACCCCATTCATTTAAAGTAATCTAAATATTTATAGCTTTTGTCAAATATTTTTAAAAGCAACACTATTCTTTAGCTAGTTATTGTCTTCAGTCTTTTAATAATTTTACTATCCTGTAATAATACGATATGCCACTTTCATCCAAAACCCCTTGTGAAGCACGGACCCCCTGCGTTTTCTATGAAAGATAATAAAGGGAATCTGGGTTGTTTTTCATTTTGTTTTTCTTACTTTCAGGTTAGGTTAGATCAGGTTATATTAAGTACTGAGTAGCAACGCAGTGTTAGGGTCTCCTGTAAGTGTTAATTAAGCATAGGAAAAAAACCACCCCCCATTATTGTTTTTTTTTTCAAAAATAAGGTGTGGGGGTGGGACGTATTCGTAGGCACATACATATAATTACCCATATGAAGCGTAGCAACGCCATGATAATGTTTAATACATATGAACACTTTCATTTGAGTTTAAGTATCTTGCACTTTATACAATTATCAACTTATGTTTTAATATAAGAAGCGTTGCTACTCTAAAGCAGGGCATGTTGGGTCTTTTTCAAATAAATATTTGTAAGCCTTTACACATATGGATGCTGTCATCCTTGTTATAGTAAATCTACGATAATTGGGTAGGTGTGCCATAAACATAAGGAGCTTAATTTGATACAGTGTAAAGTAATTTTCAAAATCGAAGCTTTTCTAAAATAAGGGTTGGTCCGTACGTCCTTAAAGGTTAGTTAGTTTATTTAGACATGTTAGAATTTTCCTATCTATTTCAAACTTTGCATGATGATTCCTATCATATTGTAGCAAAATTATAAGCGTTTCCAGAAAGTATGTAGATCTATTTAAAGTTGTTTTAACAATATTTTGTAATGTGATATAATTATCCTATTCATCTGATTTTTAGTAGCGAAGCTACTCTATAATTCACTTTGTCTGTCCGTCAGTCAGTCAGTCAGTCAGTAACGCTATGGGGGAAACGTGATTTTCTCGGCTCCTATTATAGATAGACAGCTGAAATTTTTAGTGAAGATTACTATGACATGTGCGCATCTAATCTATACATTGTTTTGTCCATCTGTTTATTAATTGGGGTGCTAGATCGATTCCTAGATTTTTACTTTTTTGCAATTTTCTCAATTTCTGTTCAAGATGAATGGCTGGAATTTTCAGGGATTAAATAAATTAAAATTCTACATATTTTCATTAAGTTTTATTAAGATGTCTTTATTGGTTGGGGTGCTAGATCGATTCCTAGATTTTTAGGTTTTCTTGATTTTTTCGATCCCTATACAATATAGACAGCTGAAAATTTCAGGGATTGAATAAGTTTAAACTCTACATATTTCCATCAAGTTTTATTACAATACCCTTATTAGTTAGGGTGCTAGTTCGATTCCTAGTTTTTAAAGTTTTTGTGATTTTCTTAACTACTGTTCAAGATAAACGGGTAGAATTTTAAAAGGTTTCGTCATTTTTATTATTGAAGTTTTTTATAACATACTCTATAGATCATTTTCCCCAGATGTCTATTCATAATTTTTGGGCTTCGCTACTTATGGATGTTGTCAACCTTGTTTAATAATGTTTCTATTAAAACTAGATACAATGTTATAAGCGGAGTATCTCTATAATCATGTCATAAAACTATAGGTATGTCATTGAATAGTATCCTACATTTAAGTAGTTTTGCAACAAATTTACTAATAATTTTGTTTAGACTTATACATTTATAGTCTGCTTATTTAATTCTGACACTTCACAAGAGTTAATATTCGTTTGTTCTACCGTTTCAGAGCTTCGCTTTTGTGGATGTTGTCGTCTTTGTTGAAATATAGATAGATGGATTGATAAATGTATAGAAAGATTGAGATGCATCCATTTGTGATAGATAGATAGATGCATATCTTACTAAAATCCATCTTTAAAGATTCAAATGAAGATAAATAACCCTATACATATGTCACTCTAACTGTAAAAAAACAAGTTTTGGTATTAGATTTTTAGATTTAACTTTAAGATTAAACGAAAACAAAACCCAAATTAGCTTTCTGTACTTTTAGAAGCACAGGCACTTATACTTATTGGGATATTTTCTTTAGTTTGTAAAGATTCCATTTATAAATAAATGAATACATAAAAGTAACATGATCTGTGTGTTTGTTCGTCTGTCTGTCTGTGTATACCGAAGGATCTAGCTAACCGCTGAACATATATGGTTCTCCTTTACAGTGTAGCTTCTGATAGGTCCTTGGGAGAAATAATACTTATTTAAGGGAGGGTACCAACACCATCAAAAGAGAAATCACCCCTACCCCCACAAAAAAAAAACTTTTTTTTATCATTTTTTCACATGAAAGTAAGGGGGGGGGGGGGGTTTCGGTCAACTCCCTCCAGTTCAGATCTTACTGAATATATAGCAAATCACAATAACTTGATGATTATTTTTAACAGTGTGTACGTTCATCATGTTCTTACGGGAGAGACATTTTCCATATATTCCTTAAAACACGGGTATATCAATAATCATCCCCATTCTATTTTGGCTTAAATATGACCATTTTGGAGTTTAGAGCCTTTTTATAAACATCGCCTAACTAAAAGGCGTCTAAATATCTCCTTAACAGGGTAACTTCTCATAGGTTCTGGAACGGTTTATAACAATTTTTGGGGAAAGTACTAACACCCTCCCAAGATATATCGCCCCAGGAAAAACTTAACTTTCCCCCTCCCCAAACGCCCCCCCCCCCCTAAAATTAAATGGTGTTATAGAACTCAACTCCTGTAGTAAAAAGATAAAGGGGTCGGTTTGGTTGATCCACAGTTAATCTAAAGGGTTAGGCCAGTATTTTTATCGCTTTGTTGCTTTCCGTTTTACAGACGTGTCACGAATCGGAAGTCAGGGAAATGTTTACGGAAGAAAAAACAGCGTAAATTGAAATGCGTCACACTACGTAATGTTTAAGAATTTGGAAATTAATAGCGTAAACCATTTTTTTGTGAGAATTAAAAAGATTGATGTTTTACAGGCATAACTCATTAAATGTATAAACTATTTGCGTCACCAATGGATCTAAAGGGATAAGACAATGGCAAAGACAATATATTAATGTACTGTACATCCCCAATGATGATACACAAAATTATTCCGTCCGTAGATCACAATTATTGGTTGAGACGTTTGGACACTCAAATTAGTGAACCATCCAATCATAGACGTCCAAAGACCCATTACCCCCCCCCCCTCCATTTAAAACTTACCCCTACCCTGGGGGTGCCGTAGGCACCCCCAACCATTTAGTAGGGGCTAATTAACCCCCCCCCCCAAACAATTTTGGGGGGTAAATACCCCACCCCCCAAAATAGAAACTCTGTAACAAAAAAAATTTTTGCACGCTTCGCGCGCATTTTTAATACTAAATATTTCATAAAATTTAAATTACCCCCCCCAAAAATTTTACCCCGGGGGTAAATTTTGGGGGGGCCATTTTACCCCCCCCCCCAAAAAAAAAAAAGCTTGGACGTCTATGCATCCAATCAAAATTTAATATAAGTATTGAGCCAACTAATAAGAAAGAGATATTATAAAAAAAATTCTCTTTTGAATGTTACTCTTTGGGAAAAACTCAGAATAAAAACTTCTCCAAAATTGAAAAAATCAATAATTACATTAATCTTGCTATCCTCTTCATATATATAACTATCTATCTATACATTTTAATCTATTAACCTTTCTAGTATATGTCCATCTTTGTATCTATCTTTCTATTTATCAATCTATCTATCTATCAATCTATATATCCTAAAATGAGCATACAATGGGTTTCCGTGTAAACAGGACAAGCAAATAACTTCTTGGAATTTGGAAATTCAAAAAATTATTCATTTTACAGCAAAGCTTTTCTTCAATAGTATTTTATTATTGTTTATGCCAACTAATTGGATTTAATAAAAAGTGGTCATTGCTGACTTCTAAATACATCAAATTCTAACTGTATTATAAATCTGTATGTTATTTCGTCCATGAATACGTATAACCAACAAGCGAAATAAATCTAAAATAATATTTGGGTGGTAGATAAAAACAGCTACATAAAATTCACGAATAGGTTTTTGGGTGCTTGCTTACATGTGAAGACCGGAGCACCGAACCCCCCCCCCCCCGCTTAGTTTTGACAAAAATAAAAAATAAGGGGGGGGTAGTTTTTTAACCCCCCGCTTAGTTTTGACAAAAATCAAAAATAAGGGGGGGTAGTTTTTAACCCCCCCCCCCCTTAATTTTGAAGAAAATCAAAAATAAGGGGGGGGGGTAGTTTTTTTACTGTACAACACGCCAGAAAGTTGAGTGAGGTAAATCAAGTAAATCCAGTATACCAGAGGGGAAACCTTATTACAGGGATATTCATGTTTTGGGGCATAATTTCCTTATTTATTGACTTTGGCCAGTAAAAGGTTTTAATTATGTAAAAAAATAATATCGACGGCAACTCCATACAGTAGAATTAAATGTCAACAGTATAATGTTAGATGAACAAGGTACTGATAATTACAATCATTATTCTAAAGCCTTATCAAAGTTACTTGATAAAATGATAAAGATATGTTGTACCAGTAATATAAGTAAGTAGGGATCTTTAGGGGTAAGGCAATGGACGATATTTTAATGAACATTGGAATTATTGCTTTTTTACCAGGCAACCAATCAATATTCTATTAAATGTCCCTAAACTATTTGACCTACAAATTAGAGAACGGATTTGTAAAACTTTGGGTACCAGTGTAATGTACCCTTCCTTCCTTCCCGGATATAAGTAAAACTATTCAATGATAACTACTGATAACAATAAATGTATAAGTATGATGCATATTTAAGACAACAACTTTGCCCATGTGTTGGAGACCCTATTCATTTGGTAGCAAATTGTTTTCTGTTCTTTTGTGGGGACTTGGCTGTGTTTAAATTTCCGACGCTATTAACTGGCCCAATTCAAAATCGACATAGGATCCAAACCCTGTGGGCAGATTTACATATATATTCTTTTACTTTAAGCCATAATTTTAGTAATTAACAAGGATGACAATCTCAGCAACACTTTTGTTGTTATTATAAAATTTGTCTGTTTATTTGAAAGAAAAATATTTCTTTTACTGTATGTTTTTTATATATAATTCATAGGAAATTATTGTATTTTAACCTGATTCATAAAATGATTAATCCTAGGGCAATTAGGTATATATTAATGAGCTGATTATCTCAATAATTTTTAAGTTCAAAGGACAAACACAAGAGTGATAAACTTCGGAGTGGACACTTAAACTAACCTATTTTAAACCATACTATGTGTTTTTTAAATGACTAATCCCTACGGGAGGACTTATTTGTATATTCAAATCTTAACCTAACCTAATTTGTATTGAAATAGTTAATTCACTTAAAATTTTAGACACTCCTGCGTTTGTTCACTTCGACGTTTGTCACTCCTGCATTTGTCTTGGGACTATTTTTAAATAATGTTGTTTAAATTATGATTAATCATAATGTGTAGTTTCTTTAATATTTACTGAAGGCTATATCACTCTACGGTGGTTGTTACCATCCTTGTTTTACATACAATCAAATATATCAAGAATAGATGTTAGTTGAAAAGGTCCTGCTAGAATTTTTATGGTCTTCAGTTTCATGAATGTAGGGTTGACCTATATGGATTGGATACAGGGAAACGCCAATAGGCGATAAATGGTGTTTTCATTCAAACACCTTTCTAACTGAAACAACAGAACTCGCCATTTTTTCAAAGGAAATAAAATGAAAACAGGGGGCTCGTACTGTGCTCGACTTGAAAAAAAGCCCGGTATATTAATTTCCTCTATAATTAATTGACAGGCAAAAAGCTCATTATTTTTTATTTCCGTATTTTTTAAATCATATTTAACATTTAAAACAACATTCGGGAGGCAGTTAAAAAACCTAAAACCATGTAAGGGCGCAAATTTGTTAATAGAAAATCAATCAAAGGATCTATGTGAAGCTTACCCAATATTAATTACTTAATTTAGAACGTCCAAGCTTTTTTTTGGAAAGATTCATTGGGGTAATCTAATGCAATTTTAAGAGAGGTTTCAAAGAGGGTAAATACATCTTTAACCACTCCCCAAACTAGAATATTTATGCAAAATTTATACCCTTTTGGCCTTTCCCTTCCTCTATAAGTTGACCTAACATTTTAAAATCCATATTGGGTTTAGATGGTATACAATAATCCCTTGAATGTATTTGACTTAATCTTCTATTTATAAAAGTAATAGGATTTCTATTCTAGCTGTTTGTTTTTCATCAAAGTATCTCGCTAATTGCTGAAGCGATATGATTGTTCTTTAACAATTTTATAATTATTTTTGAGATGAAATCTGCACCCTCCAAAGAGAAATCGCCCCTGGATAAAAACATCCTCTTTCCATTTTTTAGATTAAAAAAAAGGAAAATGCCCCCTTCCCTTTCCCTAAAGGCCTCTAGGGGCGTAGCCACTAGAATAATAATAAAACAATAGAATTTTACACAATTAAAATAATATTTTTTAGGTATTATGCTTTTAAGTAATTACTTCATTATAGGTATAATATACCTATTTATAATTTGTTTTTAGACTACATACAAAAGTAACTAATATAACTAACTATATTAATAACAAAAATATTTTATTAAATATTGATTCATTGAAGAATGTTTCACGAGTTTCACGTTACTTCTTGTAACCTAAATTTATCACTTTTTATATATTGTAACTGTGTGCTTAATAACAAAAAACGCGCGAACGCACCACCGCTCTCACAACCGCGCAACAGCGGTGGGTCCAAGACCACTACTAAACAACAACTTCGTTACTTCGTTGGTCCCAAAGAGTGTGGTCGAAAAACAACGATTTATTCTAGTAGCACAGCTAGCTAGTGTCAAAGAAGTCAAAATTTCATATTTTTCTTCTGTTTTATATCTTTCTAAAAGGTTTATTTAGTTTTATTTAATTATCAACAATTATAAACAATTACTGTATTATATTTTACTGTTATATTTTAACCAATAAATTACGTTATTGCTACACTTTTTTTAGAACATAATAGTCTTTTTTAGGGTTTTAGCTAAATTTAAAAATTCGGCTGTTTTGACAGCGTACTAAGAGTTAGTCTCGAACAATGGGGCGGGCGTAGAGTAAGCGATGGAGCAAGGCTTATTACAACAAGGATAATTATGTTCATTATTACCGCAGCGATAATAAGAATATATTAATGTACAGTTTTATATAAAATTATATTGATATGATTTTGTATCGTCATAGACGCGCCAATAAGAGATAAGTAGATAGATAGTTAGACAGACAGATAGAAAGAGAAAAAGAGAGAGAACGAAGGATTAAATTGATTTATAGCGTAGATTCCCTTCCATCATGAATATTAAGGTAGGTGAATGCATTGGATCTAAGACAGACACATAAAAACATTAAACCTTCAGAAAAGGGGTATGCAATCAAAGGGTTCGTATTCTGGATTTATTTCTATTTGACAAGATTTATTTTATTATATTTTTAAACTTTATATAAAAACTTTGGCTACATATATGTTGTTGCAATAATCCTCCCCCTCACCCATTAGCAAGCAACAACCCCCTCCCCACATCACCCCAACCAACAACATTTCTAACTAACTAAACCTTTCGTTTTTTTTCTTCTTCCCCCTTACAATGCCCCTAAGGCCATCATATGACTCATGTGACTAAGGGAAGGCAAATATGCGATTTGGCGGTTTTTGTGATCTTAAATTTACTGAATATTACAATACAACATAAGGAGCTCATAAGCTTGAAGCATAATGTGATATTGAGTTACCATGAACGTTTCAGAACCAGCCTCCCCGTAACTCGAAGATTTGCTGTTGATTATGTTATACAATACAACTGAAGTTGTGCAGATACAGAAAAATAAAGAAATTACAATTTCAATATTGTAATTTCGTATTTTGAGTGTGTGTATTTGTGTGTTGTTTTCTAAATAACGTAACAAGAGCATAAAAATTACATTACTTATTAACTAAATATAAAAAATTTTACAATTTAGTTTCAAGTAATATAGCTACTCTAAGCATGTCATAGTACGTTTGTCGATCTGTCTGTCTTTGCACGGAGGTAGTTCTTAATAACTATTGTTGTTTCTTTCTTTTTTGCGCTATTTATGTACAATTTTGTTATTGCGATATTGTAAGACCACCGCTATAGCTCGCACGTATACACATACATATACAGGCAATTAAGAAGACCCCCAAAAATTGTTGTGGCTATGTGCTTGCTTTCAGGGATCTAAAGGGATAAGACAACGGCCAATAAATTGATGTACAATACATCCCAAATGATGAAAAATAAATTACCCCCTCTATAAATTGAAATTAGTTGTTGAAACTTAATGAACCATACAATCACAATTCACTAAAGTCCCCAAAGTTGTTAAGCTAACAAATAATAAAACCTTATTATAAAACTTTGGGGACTAGTGTTTAAACAGCTCAACGTCCCCTCCCTCCCTGGCTTGCTGTTGTGTTGTGCTGTGGTTATCGGGTAAAACGGCTAAAATTATCATTATTTTTTATAGCAATTAAATATAAATGAATTAATAAAAAGGGAGGGAGGGAACATTTAACTGTAAATGTTACTAATACCAAAAGATTTATAATAATCTAAAATTAGTTGCCATAAAACTTTGGGTACTTTTATTCAATCTTGATTAGGTTGTACAAAACTGCATTGTCCAAATTATACCACTGATTCGGAAGGTGTAATTTTGTTTATCGTAATAGGGGTAGCAAATTAATTTATCTTCTTTATTGTTTTATCTTTATAGAGTTAAAAAATACTTTTCTTTAAATGATTTTAAAATTCTTTTGGTGGTTATATTACATTTTAAAAGCAAACTATTATTAAAAACAAGGATGACAACATACATAAAAGCAAAGCTCTAAAACATGCAGTATGGACAAACGAACAATAACTTTTGTAGAGTGTCTGGGCTTAGTAAGTAGAACATTCATATGTAAACTTCTAAACAAAATTACATAAAGGATACTGTATATGGATATTCTTTTATTTTTAGGATTTAATTATAGAGTTGTTTCGCTATTAATATTAGATTTTATACATTAATCACTATGAAATTGATAGAACAATTCTAACAAGTTTAAATTAACAAAAAGAGCTCATTTTTGGACGATACAATTTTTGGAAAGCTAGCTTTTTCTAAAAAATTAAATTCCACTATTCATTGCTGGCTTATCATATGTATATACTTTCATATCGAAATGTGAACATGTTTTAACCAACAATATGATCGGATTGTACCTTCTTATTGGCTCAATCAAGTGTTTAAGCTTTTCTACAATTTTAGTTTTTTAAACTTAAAGACAAACAGAAAACGTTATTATTGTTTTCAGGGATGCTTTGAATTGGTCTAGGTCAGGTTTTAGGCTATTGTTAATTATGTTAATGTAATTTGTAGGCTTAAAAATAAACATGTAAAATTTGATTTGAATGTAGAAAAAACTTCTAATAAATTTTCCAATAATAATTGTTATTTTGTTCACTAGCGGTTACGCCACAGGCCTCTAGGGGCACTTGAAAAAGGGGAAATCTCACTCCAATTTCTAATTTTTGTTTTTAAATAAAAAATGAAAAGCTACCCTGTAAAGAAAAAGCATTTCGGTTCTGCGATTAGCGAGATCCTGCGGTACAAACAGATACTCACACACACACAAACATCCTGTTACTTTATTATTACAAATGTACACATAGATTTAAAGAGTAGCTACATTAATAAGATTGGAGAATGACTTTCAACAACATGGAACACTTGTAATCTATATCAGATGTCAATGACCATTAAGTTTTGGGATACGGTGAAAGGACAATGAAAATTAAATTGATCTTCCAACCAATTTTGTGTTTTGCTTTCAGTAGCTGAAAATATTTTTGGTTTTAATTATTAGTATTAGTTAACATATCATTTCTTAGTAAACTGTTTCGAAGGAGGGTGGTGTAAACCAACAAGAAATTATTCTGTCGTGGGATAATTTTTTTGAAGGGTTATTGTTTTCAAGAAAGTTCCCTAGAAGAAAAGTTTATTTGGAGGGGGAATGGGTGAAGATAGGAGCATAATCGATTCCGTGGTTTGCGAGACTTTGAATTGTAGATACTAGTGCTACTTCCCCATCTTTAAAAGCATCTAAGGGGGGGGGGGGAGGGGTAAAATGAAGCCCCGCATTTTCAAGTTTTTGTTCAGAAAGACTGAAACCCTAATATTTTTATATAGATAAAAAAAAGCAGTACAAAGATTTACGAGATCTAACTGTTAGTGTTAAGTATTTTAGGATTTGAAAAATGAATAGATTTTTATGAAAGCAAAAAGATAAATACCAAACACGCATTGTTTTTAACCACAAAAAATATTGATTCAACAAAAACTGAATTTAAAAAACTTTAAAACAACAACAGCAATAAGTAGCGAAGCACATTACTGAAAGAAAAGTCAAACAGACAGAAAATTTATTATATGACCTAAGGATCCTTTCAAAAGCCTCTTGGGGCGTCGTATTTAAAAAGGGTAGAAAAGAGGAGACATATAGTCTGGTGAGAAGCCCCCACTTCACCACTAATTTCAAAAAATAGAAAGGAAAAAAATTGGGGGGGAATTTTTTCATTTTGAGGGGGGGTTGGGGGTGTCCCACCTCCCAAGAAATCAGCTTAAAACCACCACAGGACCAATAGGTATATACCCTAAAGAGTAGAATCCGATCTGTTCAGTGGTTACCGATATCTTAAGGGACAGACGGACAGACAGACATCGTTCTACTTTGTATTATAGATGATAGCAGCTAATTAATAAGACAATGGATTATAAATCTATTTACACCCCTATACACAAGAAACAATATTACTCCATCTGTAGATTATTTCTTTTATGGAAAAAAAGGAAACACTAAATAAAGTAATACTAGTCTGATTCGTGAAACAAAATCTAAATGAACAAACAAAAACATATCCAGCTACTTTAATATTTACTAGCTTCAAACCATCCTGAAACCAATTTGAAGCTTTTAAAAACTCAGTCGGTTTAGTGGTTAGCAAATATCTTAGCAAAAAAACGTAATACTTCATAAGATTAGGTATATATACAGAAATAGGAAAAAACTGCTATAAAAGGGAAGAACAAAACGAAAGAACAGATATACATAATTTAGATAATAGCTTCGCAAAAAATGGTCCATGCTGGTTAAATATATTGCCTATTCTTTTTAAAGGTTTAAGAATAGTTGCTTCTATAGGTACAGGGATAAAGAAATAAGTTATCAATGATGATTTTTAAAATCAAATCTTTTCTATAATTAAAACGTCCGTTCGTCCGTACGTCCGGAATAGCTTTTTTTGTTAATTTAGACATGTTAGAATTGTTCTATCGATTTCAAACTTAGCATGATGATTCTTATAACAGTTAGATACGAATAAGAAATCGTAGGAGCTCAAAAATCGTTACCAGAAATGCTGATTTTTAACTATTTTTTAACCAACATGTTAAAATTGGTGGAGTCTAAAAGGGTCCTGAATGTCCTGCTTGTACTGTCAGATATCTTGAATTTTTACGTGTTCCTTTTTTGACGACTTTTTATACAGTTTTGTACTATGAGAGGTGTACTTGGAATTTATAGTTGGGTGGGGAACACGAATATAATAGTGTGTTAACACTTTATGGATGAAATGGGCAAACTTTCTATTAAAAAGTTATGAGCTATTTTTTTAAAGAAAATTTAATAATAATGGGAATAAGATATTTAAGAATATCGCATTAATATTGAAAGAGGACAATGAATATAAAAATTAATATCATTATGAATCTTTTGAAGCGAAGCTTTTCTAAAATTATGGTTACTTTGTCCGCCCTAAGCCCGCAGCGCTCGGCTCCCTAGTCTGCCTAGCCGCAGCGCTCGGCCCTCTTGCCTGCCTAGCCGCAGCACTCTGCCCCCTTGCCTGCCTAGCCGCAGTGCTCGGCCCCCTTGCCTGCCTAGCTAGAAAAAAACGCCGATAATTAATTTAGGAATGCTAGAATTACCCTATGAATTTCAAAATTTGTATTATCATTCTTAATCTTAATGCATTATTTATAGGTCGTAGCAACTCTAAAAAACTCTATATAATCTTTAACAAATGTCTGTATGTCACTTTCAAACATGATTTTTAAAACGTTGATTTTTAGGACGTTTAGTAACAATGTAATAATTAATGCAAATTGCTAATCAAGTATAAAAATGTTAAAAAAAAATTTCAGCCTTTTTTTTTATAGGAGCCGAGAAAATCACGTTTTCCTTAATCTAATACATACAGACAGACGGACATAAGGACAGACGGACATTTTAAATTATAGAGTAGCTTCGCTACTAATAATCAAGTATAAGAAGGTTGACAAGAAGTTTCAGCCTTTTATCTTTTATAGGAGCCGAGAAAATCATGTTTCCCCCAAACTATGACATACGGACAGATGGACAGACGGACATTTCAAATTATAGAGTAACTTCGCTACTAAAAATGTTAATTCACAATTAACAAAGATGACAACATCCGTTATTAGCGAAGCACAGATGTATCCTATTGTATAAAGTAGTAAGCTTTTTTGTCTGTAGCTTCTTATTAGTCCAGGGAAGGTTTTAACTATTTTAACTATTTAAAACAATAACTCTTCAATAATAATAAATAGAGTTTCAGAAGCAGAACATTAATTTTTAAGTCTAAACAAAATTATACATAAATGTGTTGCAAAATTGCACATTTATAGGATCAAATAAAAGGGCATACTTTCATTTTTAGGATTTTATTGTAGAGTTGCCTTGCTTATAATACTTTACCTTGTTGTCCTCAGAATCAATATTCCAAAAATCAGATGAATAGGAGAAGCACATTATACAACAACATGTTGTCAAAATGCTAAGCTTTATAATTTGTACCTAACTGTCATGGGAATCATCATGCAAAGTTTGATATCGATGGGACAATTCTAACATGCCGAAATTAACGAAAAGAGCTAACTATTACGGACGGACCGACCCTAATTTTACAAAACTCTCTCTTATTTGACAGAAAGGCGGGGTAGTTTATTGTTTGTTTTTAAAAGCGAAGCTTTTTTATAATTAAAGCCAGTCTGTCCGTCAGTCCGTCCGTAACGGTTAGCTCTTTTTGTTAATTTAGACATGTTAGAATTGTCCTAGCGATTTCAAACTTTGCATGATAATTCCTATAACAGTTAAGTAAAGATTTATGAAGCGTAGCAACTCTATAATCCTTACTAGAAAGTCCGCACGTCCAACCTTTTTAATGTTTTTTTTTATATCTTATAATCAATCTTTATATCTGATTTTTAAAAGCGAAGCTTTTCTATAATTAGGGTCAGTCTGTCCGTACGTTCATCCATAACGGATAGCTTTTTTCGTTAATTTAGGCAAGTTAGAATTGTCCTATTGATTTCAAATTTTGCATGGTAATTCCTTTAGTAGTTAGGTACGATTTAGAAAGCGTAGCAACTCTATAATCATTACCAAAATTTCCGTACGTCCATTTTAAACATAATGATTTTTCTACTTTTATAACAACAAATTTTACTTTTTAAAAGCGAAGCTTTTCTATAATTAGGGTCGGTCCGTTCGTCCGTAACGGATGTTTTTTTCTCGTTAATTTAGGCATGTTAGAATTGACCTATCGATTTTAAATTTTGCATGGTGATTCCTTTAATAGTTAGGTACGATTTAGAAAGCGTAGCAACTCTATTATTATCACAAAAATGTCCGTACGTCCATTTTAAACATAAAGATTTTTTTACTTTTTTAACAACTAATTTTTATGTGATCTATTCATCCGATTGATCTGATTTTTGGTATATTGATTCCTTGGACAACAAAAATAATGTAATAAGCGAAGCAACTCTATAATCAAGTCCTAAAAATGTATGTATGTCCTGACATTATCCTGAATCAAGCAGTTTTTCAACAAATTCACTTACAATTTTGCTTTGACACTTATACATTTATAGTATGATTATTCAGTTCTGACACTATACAAGTGTTAATGTCCGTTTGTCCTACCGTTTTAGTGCTTCGCTTTTATGGATGTTGTCATCCTTGTTTAACAACAAATGTTTATGTGATCTAATCATCCGATTGATCTAATTTTTGGTATATTGATTCCTAGGACAACAAAGTATAATATTATAAGCAAAGCAACTCTATAATCAAGTTCTAAATATGTAAATATGTCCATAAACATTATCCTGTATAAAGCAGTTTTTCAACAAATTTACTTACAATTTTGCTCCGACTCTTATACATTTATAATCTAATTATTCAGGTCTGTCACTATATAAGTGTTCACGTCCGTTTGTCCTACCGTTTCAGTGCTTCACTTTTATGGATGTTGTCATCCTTGTTTTAATACCGTTTCCTATTACATCTAGGTATAATGTTATAAGCGAAGCATCTCCAAAATCAAGTCCTAAAAATGTAAGTATGTCCTTAAACAGTGTCTGTATTTTAGCAGTTTTGCCTACAATTTCGTTGACAAATATACATTTATATTCTTCTGCTTATTTAGTTCTGACACTCAAGGGTTTATGTTCGTTTGTCCTACTGTTATGGAGCTTCTCTTTTATGGATGTTGTCATAATTGTTTTACTGTAGGTCAGGCATTATGTTATAATACAAAGAATTTCTATTATCAAGCTTTATAATATAAGATAAAATCCTAAAACCTAATTGGACAACAATTAATTTAGGTTAGGTTAGATTTAGTCATATTAGAATAGGTATTTTAAAGAGGTACTAGCTAGGAGCATGGACTTAAGTCAAAATATATCTATTTTTCTCAACAATATTACTAGTTTTAAAGAGTTCGCTTATCAGGCAGTCTAATTTAATAAGCTTCACATGTTTAAATATGAAATCCTTTTTATAATCGAAGCTTTTCTACAATTAAGATTGCTCCGTCTGTTCATTATTGTTCTATCTATTTCAAACTATGCATGTAGAACAGTGGGAAAAGGAGAGAAGGTGTTTTAATTGAAATGAAAAAATCAATCAAAACATTTTAATTATTAATTTATTACCTATTCTTTTTCAATTAAGCTGTAGGTAATTTTGATGAAATAAAATCTTAATTTAGAAACGCTTAAATTAAAACAATTTTTTTATAATTTTCCCAACAGGAAATAACGTAAATTTTTCATAAATAAAGAGATGAAAAAAAGAAAGTATATGATAAAAAAACATTATAAGTGACAAAATTATTTGTTTATTATGATACGGAATTTTGGTTAACTATTATTATGCAATAACATTTTTTATTAAAAATATTAATATGTACTTTATTACCTTTTCATGGAAACAAAGACAAGAATGGGGGCTCTACTTATAGTCAAACAAAAAGGGGGAAATGAACCCACCATCTAATTTGTTATTTAATAGATACATTACTTACAATTTTATGATAAGAAAAGGTAAAATAGATAATTTTGAAAGCGAAGCCATTCTATAATTGGGATCAGTCCCTCCTTACGTCTGTATGTCAGTTTGTACGTTTGTACTTTTGTACGTTACAAGCAGCTCTTATTGTTAATCTAGACATGTTAAAATTTCCTATCAATTTTATTTTTTCAATATCTAAGCGTTTTTAGTATTTTTAGATTAAATCTTTAATAGGTTTTTTTTGGCCATTTTTATATTTTTCACATTTCCCGATTGTATCTTTTGTGGTCTGATTTTAAAAACTTCAGTAAATAAGGGTATTAAAATTGAATTTTCCATCATTGTAAGGTATCTGTAGATGACAGGGCAAGTAACTTTTTCTTATTTCACATATTTCTTCATTTCTTGATAATGATAACCCTTTGTTCTTATCATCCTTAACCCTTAAAAGTAAGGCCCCTTGCTGCGCCTATTAGTCGGGGGGGGGGGGGTGCAACGCCCCCCCCCCCTCTTATTATCTCAGCTCCTATTAGAGCTAGAAAGCTAAGAAAATTAGTGCATGTTCCCTGTTTAATAATAAATTTCCAACTAAAAGTGAGTCAAAGTCAATTTCAGCTTCCTTCACCCTTTTATTTAACAATCTTTGTTTTTAGGTCCTTTTTTATTAAACAATTTTAAAAGGCTGCCATTTTCTAAATTTTGAAGCTAGAAAACTATTTTTTTTTCAGAAAATGTTATCTTTATGTAAATTTTGTATTACAAAACTCAAAACATAAATTTTGGCGGGCACAGCTGTACTTGGCAGCTGCCAGCTGCCGCAGTCATCAGGTAAACTACGGCAGATCATAATGAAATTTTATTATGTTATTAAATGCCCCCCCCCCTTCAGTTTTTCATGTGTAAAAGATTGAAAACCATAAATAAGTGACTTATTACATATGGATATAACATATACCAGAGACTTAAACAAAGAATTTACCTTACAAAGATACTAAATATCCTCTTTTAGTAAATCCCAATATGAATTATAAGTATAATTAAGATAAACATTTTCTTAAATATTTGCTTTTCTACCTTAAAAATAAAAAAAAAACTTTGACTGACTTATAGTCTAAATTCATTATTAAACAGTGGCCTTGCATAATTCTTTTTAGGACTCTAGCTCTGAAAAGAGCTGAAATAAAAGCAAGGGTGTTCATGCCACCCCTCCTCCCTTCCTACAGATTAGGGTCTGAAAAGGGGCCCGACTGTTAACCCTTAACTTATAAGTATGACTTTTATAAGTATGGGTATGACACATAACTGAGAGTTAAAACTTTTTGAATATCTCCATCCTGGCGGGAACAGGATGAAAGCAAACCTGGAAATTTCATCCAGGTAAAAAGCAAATATATTTTTGTGACTTAAACAAAGCATTTTATCTTACCATAATACTGAATTATTCTCAGTGATACATCCTCAGATGAAATACAGGTGTTGAAGTCAATTTCAGGTTCCAGGTATGATCCTTCAGGTCCTGATCCTCCAGGTCTCCAGAAATCTTTAAAAGATTCCTGTGACCGCAATTTTTGACTTAGAGACTTCAAATTGCTTTTCTTACATGTCTACATAATGTATTAAAATTTCATAAAGATCCACCAACATTGAAATTTTTAAGTAGAAAAGGCCTTAAAAACAAAGGTTGGTTAATTAAAGGGTGAAGGAAGCGAAAATTGACTTTGATTAACTTGAGGTCAGAAATTCATTATCAAACAGGGGACCTGCAGAATTTTTTTTTAGCCCTCTAGCTCTAATAGGAAATGAGATAATAGAGGGTAGCGTTGAACGCAACCCCACCCCCACCCCAACCCCAATCATAAAATCATAAAAAATGTTGTCAAAAAGAAAAAATTTGCATTTTATAATGAACGTCTGGAATTTCTGGTTGACTTTTTATATCGTACAGGCACCCTACTACTACGTTGGAAATCAATAAGACAACTCTAAAATTCCTAATGACAATAAAAGCTATCCGTTATGAACAGATCAACCAACGGACCATTTATAAGCTTTTTTTATTTACACAAGTATCATAAAAAATGTTTTTAAAAAGTGTACATGGACGCAAGGATTTTTTATTAACAATAAGCGGTAATTGTTACCAACAGATTGGCGGACCAACCTCAACTATACAAAAGCTAAACTTTTAGTGATTATAGAAAAGCTTTCTTTAAAAAAAAGTTGATTAATTTAATTCATTAAAAATGTCGCACATTACTGAGTTTGCGTTTTTTGAGATAGACCAAATTACATTCAGGACCCTTTTAGACTCCACCTTAAAATTATCCCGTCAATTTCAAACTTTGCACAATAATTACTATAACAGATAGGTAGAATTTGTTAAAAAGATCTGAGGAAATGCATCTAATTTTTCAATGATTAATGATTCCTTTTCTCATAACAGACCTACTGTCTATGATAAATGTACTAACTCCTTAACTCATGTCCATTGTATTTCAAGACGTATTTACTATACATAGTAAACAAGGATGATAACATCCTTAAAAGCGTAGATCAGCACATCCTTATAATAAAGTAACAGGATGTTTGTGTGTTTGCGTGTTTGTGTGTTTGTGTGTTTGTCTGTACCGAAGGATCTCGCTAACCGCTGAACCGATCGGGTTCTTCTAACAGGGTAGCTTCTCATAGGTCCCGGGAAGGTTTATAACTATTTTCTTGGGGGGTGGGACACCTCCAACCCCCCCAAAAAATGAAAAATCCCCCCCCCCAAAAAAAAAATATTTTTTTTTTACTTTTTCTTTTTAAATCTAAAATAAGAAATTGAATTATTATATTCGACTCTCTCCTCCTCAAGTGCCCCTAGAGGCCTCTAGGGGCGTAGCCGCTAGTTAGAAATAAAGCATTAAACTTTATATAATAGAATCAGCAGTTCAACAAATTGAATTGAATTTAACATAGTGCTTTGGAAACTTTTCCTATATGAATAGCTTTAAGATTTATATGTTAATCAAAAGTGTTGGGTACCCTGTTTTAAAAATTATTATAACATTAAAGTGTTGGCAACCCCGGCCTAATATGACCGGGAATTTTTGCGTCAAATTGACCTTGGTTTTCAGCTTTTACACTCAAAAGGAATGAAGTACTAAAAAAGACAAGGATCACAAAATTGATATAATATAGATGCTCCGCTCATTACATTATACCTTATAGCCCAAGTAATCACCATTTAAAATTCAAAATGTTTCTTTCTGAATTGACCTACAATTATCTTGCAAAGTTTGAAATCCATAGGATGTTTCTAACTAACATGCTTTAATCTTTTATTAGAATTGTCAATAGCCCTGTGTTAATTTGCTTTGCTATGTGAAGCATTTTTGCAACATTGTGTCGGGATGTTTTTTTAAGGTCATATTCATACCCACATTTTTAGGACTTGATATTAGAGATGCTCCGATTATAACATTGTACCTTATAGTCGAAGGAATCCTAATTCATATTAGATGTATCTTTCTAATTGCCATAGAATTATCATGTATAGTTTGAAATTAATGGTATGCTTCTAACATGCATAAAACAAATTGTATTAGCCCTGTGTGTTGATTTGCTTTGCTATGTGACGCATATTTGCAACAATTTTATGTGTCCATCCGGTAGGATCTTTAAAACGGAAGAGAACTATTGGTCTACAAAGTGTACGTTTTAGTATTAGGCCAATTAGCTGTTATTTAGTCGGGCGCACAACCCCCCCCCCCCCCCCCCTAGATATACCACACTTTTCTGGGATCTTGCTGTGTCAAGTATCAACTGTTGGTAATATCAAAGGATGGCTCCATGCAAAATTTGAGCCGGATCTGGCCAAAACCGGCCGTGAATTTTATTTAAAAAAACTGGTTTTTCCGGTTTTTAGGGGGTATCTGTAAATCGATTCAGCTGGAGCAAAACCGGTTAGAGGTACAACAAATTTTACTTCACATGAAATTTAGCCAATGCAATTGCCTACAAAAATGTACTTCATCATCAACTTGATTGGACAACTCTTTCCCCTCCTGAATGTCCATTAAAATGGTTTTTTTTTATAAAATTCACGGCCGGTTAAAGCCGGATCCGGCTCAAATTTTGCATGGAGTCATCCTTTGATATTACCAACAGTTGATACTTGACACAGCAAGATCCCAGAAAAGTGTGGTATATCTACCCCCCCCCCCCCTTACACTTATGTTTAAATAAATTTAAAATACCCTCTTGATCAGTCCTTCCAATCTAAAGGCACTTCAAAGCTGGACCCGTCTACCTTAGCCTTCAGAGCCATTCTTTCTCCCAAAGTTACAGAACCATTTTGCCGACTTCCCTTACCTACATTATTCTATTGGTCAGAGGTTCCTAACCTTGGAGACCTGCTGCGGATATGAAAATAAAAAAGTAAGGGTATTGTTTTAGTGTTTATGTTTTGCTTTAGGTCAGATTGGGTTATATTTGGTTACCCCCATCAAAGTCAAACATTTAGTCAAAGGGGTGAAGAAATAAATTTAAAGTCCTCTTATTAACCATTTTTTTATTGTTTTCATTGAATGTGTGTTGGGTAGTTATGTTATTAAAGTAATATATATAGAGCGATAAATAGCTGTGTAACCCCTTTCCTTATCCAAGGGCCTTGTACTGTCTGTGGGTTGGGTCTTCGGTGTCAGCTGAATCTTTCAAAAATGTAAATACAACCGGGTGCCGGCAAAAAAACATAAAGCAAATTGTAAACTAATGTGAACTCAAGGGCGCCCAAGCTTTTTACTTTGAATGAGGGGTTCCATATGTTCAAGGGGGTAATCTAATGTATTTTTTAAAAACTTGTGGGGTGTAAAATAAGAGATTTCAAAGTCTAAAGGGGTGAACACCCCTTTACCCCTTTACTTGGACGTCTATGTATGATCTGTAATGATTTCTGTATTTTTTCCTAGTTAAATTTGTTTTGCATTGTCTAATTACTGTTCATTTGTTGAAAACTATTTTGAAAATTATTCATTGATCTCATAAAACTGACAATAACCCAATTACTTAAAATAAGGACATAGTTAATTTGCTACCACCTCAGGGAGAGTTCAACCCTTTATGGAAAAATGATTGAAAACAGCGTAAATTCAGGCAAAAAATAAATTTGGGAGCATCTGCAATGTATTAGTTCTATATTTGTCGCTAGATGTCACTAAAAACTTGATAATTATGATATGCAAGAAAGTATTCACATCATTAATAAAAATGTCTTGTTAATCACAAATAACTAGGTTTAACAATTCAGTAGTGTAAATCGGAAAAGGGGATTTAAATATAATTTTATAGTCAGGAGCCTAGTTGTGAGAAATTGATAATGGAAGTTTTAAATACTTATCATAAGTTTAGACAGAAATGACAATTTTTCACAAAAATTTTCCCTTTCTTTTTCAAAAAGCAGAAGAAAGCATTAAACAGCTGAATTTAGAAAGCAAAGTTTAATGAAATTATTCTCGTCTGCTGAGCTTTAGGTCTTTGCCATCGGAAATCATTTAGTAATCTGTTTATACATCTATACTTTAAATTTATTGTTATGTTTGAAGATATTTTACCGAAAATTTAAAAAAAAGTTTGTCATGTGTCAATTTTTTTTCCTGGTAAATTTTAGTGACAAATTTTGCAACCTTTCCTTTTTTCCTATACAGCTATCTTTTTATCAATCTATCGCTTTGTATGTATATATATCTATCTATTCATCTAACTAACTATGTATCTATCTATACCACAAGCCAAGAATATGCATGACACAATGTGCATGCATGAAAAAAGAAATTGGAGCGACACTTATCTATCTATCTATTTCACAAGCCAAGTATATGCATGACACAATGTACATGCATGAAAATACAAATTGGAGCGACACTTATCTATCTATCTCTTTATCTAACTATCTATCTATCTATACCACAAGGCAAGTATATGCATGACACAATGTACATGCATGAAGATACAAATTAGAGCGACAATTATCTATCTATCTATCTATCTATTTCAAAAGCTTAGTATATGCATGACAAAATTTACGTACATGCATAAAAATACAAATTTGAGCGACAATTATCTATCTATCTCTTTATCTAACTATCTATCTATTTATATGTAACACAAACCAAGTATATGCATGACACAATGTACATACATGAAATTACAAATTAGAGCGACACTGACATCTGAAAAATCATACACTTATGCTGCTAAAAAAAATCTATCTTTAGCAAATTTATCTAAGTTTAACTATTATATCTTTGGACTTGTAAATTTACAAAACATAATGAAGTTTGATGATTATTTTTCAAAGTATTTGGATAACAAACAATTACATTTCAAGTGTAAAGAAAATCTTAAAGAAGCAAATATTATAAGTTTAAAGTTTACTTTCTTATTAAGAACTTATGGTTTACACTTTGCAAATCCAAAGATATGTTTTAACTGTCATAAAACATATTTAGCCTTATATAAAATAATTGAAAATAACTTAAAAAACATTATTATACTTATGTTAGAATACAATACTAAACTATGATACTCACATTTAATCAACAATAAAGAATAAACAGTAAACACTTAGTACATTTTTCACTTTGGTAAATATTGAATAATTTGAACTTGAAGTTGTGAGACAACAATTCTTTATTGCACTAAAGTTAATAAATAATAGGAGATCCTCGCGTGGAAGTGTTTACAACACTTAGGTCTTTGTATTAATTTTGCCATTACTTAAGTAGTTTAAGAGTAAAAGTAAAAACTAATTTAAAAACTTAACTTATAAGCATATCATAACTTACTAAAGGACCTTTGCCTCTATATTATCTTGGTAAATGTTTATTATTTAAATATTCTTTATCTAATAGACTTTTTCTTAGAAAGCAAAATAATTACTACTTTAAAGCTTGTTAGAAAGTCCTAGTACCTTTGGAAGCGATTAGTAAAGAGCGGAGTTATTCCTGCGGAGGGAATAGTGTAATTAGTGGTTATGTATATAGTTGATATTCATTAAGTTATGATTGTCTACATGTACAACTTATTAAAGGACTTTTGCTACTATATTATCTAAGTATAAAGTAACTTCAAAATACTTTGATGATTCCTTTTATTTAGAAAATCAAAGTAGTTGCTAATATCAAAGCTTGTTAGAAAGCCCTAGTACCTTTGGAAGCGGTTAGTAAAGAGTGGAGTTCTTTCCTCCAACTTGATTAGGAATTATTCACGTGCAAAAATAGAATCATTCTTAGTTGAGGGTTAGGAATCAATGTGGTTAGCAATTACATATATAGTAGATACAAATATTTTGAGTTTTGCAAAATTACTAGAGATTAAAGGACAGCTATCTGTAGGCGTTTGGAGCTTTAGGGACTGAAACGCATGACACAAATGCAATTGAGAGCCTTGTGTACAAGCAATTGCAGCTAGATGACACTCTAGAGGCCCTAGAGAATGCTAGTATATTTGTGGCCATTGGTCGCGGCCCTAGGGGGACACTCGCATCGGTTGACACTCTAGAGGCCCTAGAGCATACCAGAACATGAGAACCTCTATAGTTGTACCTCTCTTTAAGGATGCTTGATAAGAAATATTAAGTTGTATAATACATGCTAAATTAGATTTTGGGACACTGATTAGTACAGCTCTGTAGCTTAATAGCTTGGATTCTAGGAGTAAGGGTACGGTAGCGCATCAAGTTGTACTTGTATAAGCCGGCTATGCAGTTTACTCTGAGTTTCTATTGTTATAAGAAAAGCAAAATACATCTGGTAGCTTGCTAGAGTTTAATTAAGCATTGGATAAATCTTTATTTTATTTATTCTTGGAAAATCTAGCTTTATTTAATATTCTTGCAAATTATAGCTTATAAGTACTTCATAACATAATTTTAGTCTAAGTTTAAAGTATTAAATTGAACTACTTTTCTTTGGCAAAGTTGAATTGTTTATCACATCTATCACTTGAATCAATTTAGTCTAACCAGCTAAATGTTGTAAACTTTGACAAGATTGCGTTTAACTTATTCAGTTTGGTAGCTAAGTTTATGCTTTGTCATATGAGTTGGAGATTGGCTTCAACTTTGTTGGTATTCTCTTCTTGATCTGAAACTTGGCACGTTTTATTAGAATTGGGAGAAAACATATCATTGTTACGTTTTCTAAATCGTACTTAACTAACACAGAAATCCCCATGCAAAGTTTGACATCGAAAGGACAACTCTAATCTATTTAAATAACAAAAAGAGCTTACTGTCCCTGACGGACAGATGGATCGACCCTAATTATAGATAAGCGTTATAAAAAATATTGACTGTATTGTCCCAACGTCAAGTTCATGTTGGTGCGAGCAAATACAAATTAGAGCGACACTTGAATGCACGAAGGACCAAGGAAAAGCTTCCTAGAAAACAATCGTATAAATAATAAATAGCAGTTTAATATGTCTGTAAAAAAAATTGTATGTGGTGCTTTTTCTCTAAGATTCACAATATGATCTAAACTAACCTAACCTAACCGGATCTTAAGTAATAAGAAAAGAAACAAATAACCACCCCCCCTTCCTTCTCAATCTATTTTGAAATTAAGGAAGGGGGTTTCAAGTGCTTAACAAGGCACTTTGAGGGAAAGCGAATAGGTTTTATGTCCAACGGTAAGTACTGGTATTTTTCCAGCTTTCATATAAAATAGCATATAAACTGCCCACGACCAAAACTAAGCTAAAACTCGGTCCACAGCCGTCAACGAGGTCTTAGTGGACAGACATATACACATAAATTACTTGATTTAAAAGTGTAAAGGATATATTTTATCAAAAGTTTAAAAGACACAATTTTTAGGATATCAGTTTTAATTTCCCCAAAATCTTTAATTATATTTTTTTTAAGTTTTAAATTTCCATTTTTTGTTTTTAATCATTTTTTAACCATTAGATGTAATAATCATGGAAATAGTCTTTTTAAACACACATATTTGGGGTATAGTCCCTTTCGTGCCAACGCTTCTTAATGGGCCATTCTTTGTATTTTTTTACAGTAGCTTTACTCCTATTTCTAGCCCCTGCGGAGGGCTCTAACTCTGAGTGGCCAATTGCCTAACCCTGCAGGGCAATCACCTAACCCAATATAACCTAAAATAGCTTATTAAAAGCCATTTCAAAAATACGACTAATTGCCTCTTAAGGGGCGTTGCTACGAAAGGGACAATACTCCATATATGTTTATCCTTCATATAGTTACCATTCCTTCCTCTCCAAACAAACGACTTGGAATACTTCTCAATCGTTAATCTTAATCTACAGAAGGGGTAATTTTGTTAATCATAATTGGGTAGCGGAACAAAGTGTCTCCAAAATCAGCCATGTGACGTCCTAAGGGTTTTCTTTCCCACTTTTCCTCTCACCTCCCTCATTTATATGACGTCACATGGCTGATTTTTTAGACACTTTGTCCCGCTACATAATTGTAGATCTGCTTTAATTCATCAACCTTTGTCTTATCCCTTCAGATCCATGAATGTACATACATACAGACACACATCTAGCTACTTTAGCATATAAGACAAAAGAACGGATGATACACTCATACTTTAATCTTCTATTTTAAAAATTCACATTACACTTTATCCATAGTTGAAATTGTCATTGTTAACCATTTTTAAGAAGTTGAGATACGTTTTTAAAAATATTCTGTCCGTCCGTTTGTACGTCATGTCATCAGATTAAATTAAACTATTGTCCTTGCTTTTAAATAGTTTAACAAATTAAGAATTTTTCAAATTCAATCGTTTATTTACAACTAGCGGCTACGCCCCTAGAGGCCTGTTGCAGCACTTTAAGAAGAAAGGTGGTGTATTTTTTCAACGGGATGTTTCTCTTGGGAGGGTGGTGGCACCCTCTCCCATTATAGATTAAACTATCCCTGGAAACATCAGAAGCTTCACTGTAATGAAGAATCATATCGGTTCAGTGGTTAGCAAGATCTTTTTCAAATGAAATGGTATAAGCCATTTGTTGCTGTGAAACTTATGGAAATAATTGTCCCGGTTATATCTAAAATATTGTAGAAATTCATTAAAAACTTTAATCTCTCGTCAAATAAGATCTTTTTAATAAAAAAATCTTTTAGAATTTTAATAAACTTGGTTCATCTTAACAAATCTTTGCTTTTTAGGAGCATAGAAACTCTAAAAGTATCTTTACAATATCTTTTTAAAATCTCTTAAGACTCCATTTTCATTTATAAAACAATCTGTGCGTTTCATTTATTTAAATTAAAATTAAATTTTTCTTGATAGAAATTAGTGATTCCAAAGACACTCAACTTAGTGAACCAAGCAATAAAAATTATATAAAAGTACCCAACATTGTTAAGCAAAAAAGTAAGAAAACGTTATTATAAAATTTTGGGAACTAGTGTAATAAACAGTCCATTGTCCCTTCCCTCTCTCCCTGGTATGACACAGATACACATCATTCTAATTTTACCTGTTATAGGTGTCCAGTTTGACCGCTGTTATGCTCTTGCGCGGAGCAGTATTTGACCGCCCGATAGCATGCGCGCTATTGGTGTAGCGCGCCTAATTGACCGCCAATCCTCGTGCGCCCACATCATTTCAATTAAATAATTGGTATATAAAGTAATTCATTGAAATAAGTTACATCAGCTTGCTCAAAGTCTATCATTATACTGAATATATTTTTTCGGGAGTTATTCCCATTAAGGTTATTTGGAAGTGATATAAGTATTATTTTCTATATCACAGTCGAATGATCTTTATGGATTTAAAATCTACAAATTCGTTAATAAGCTATGTGATCTTCTCTTTTATTTAATCTAATGCTATATTTCGAGGGACGTAATTCAGTGGTTGTTTATAGTTTAATCACTGGTTTATGTTCTTTGAAATTTAGCAATTAAATCGCTGCTATATTATCAACCCTCGACAAAATAAATCCTCTATAGATAAGGTAGTGTCTCTATAGTCATGGTTATATAATGTACATGACTAGAGTAGACTCTGCTTTATTATCAACCATCTACACTATATATTCTATATAACTATAGATAAGGTAGTGTCTCTATAGTCATGGTTATATAATGTACATGACTAGAGTAGACTGTGCTTTATTATCAACCATCTACACTATATATTCTATATAACTATAGATAAGGTAGTGTCTCTATAGTCATGGTTATATAATGTACATGACTAGAGTAGACTCTGCTTTATTATCAACCATCTACACTATATATTCTATATAACTATAGATAAGGTAGTGTCTCTATAGTCATGGTTAAATAATATACATGACTAGAGTAGACACTGCTTTATTATCAACCATCTACACTATATATTTTATTTAACTATAGATAAGTTTGTGTCTCTATAGTCTTGGTTATATAATGTACATGATCAGAGTAGATACTGCTTTATTATCAACCATCTACACTATATATTCTATATAACTATAGATAAGGTAGTGTCTCTATATTCATGGTTAAATAATATACATGACTAGAGTAGACACTGCTTTATTATCAACCATCTACACTATATATTTTATTTAACTATAGATAAGTTTGTGTCTCTATAGTCTTGGTTATATAATGTACATGACTAGAGTAGACTCTGCTAAATTATCAACCATCTACACTATATATTCTATATAACTATAGATAAGGAAGTGTCTCTATAATCATGGTTATATAATATACAATACATGACTAGAGTAGACACTGCTTTATTATCAACCATCTACACTATATATTCTATATAACTATAGTTTTGTCTCTATAGTCATAGTTATATAATAAACATGACTAGAGCAGACACTGCTTTATTATTAACCATCTACACTATATATTCTATATTACTATAGATAAGGTTGCGTCCCTATTATCATGGTTGACACTACTTTATTATCAACCATCTATACTATATATTCTACTAGCGGCTTCGCCCCTAGCCTCTAGGGGCTTCGCCCTATATAGTTTTGGGAAGTCAACCCTCCTTAATAGAAATATTCAAAAAATTATTCTTTGTTTAATTACTCTGTGATAAAATTAAACCCAGGTTGTGCGCTTTATGCACACAAATTTTAATTTGTACAAATTAAACCCAGGTTGTTTGCCGTATACAAAAAAATTTCAATTCGTAAAAATTAGACCTAGGTTGTTCGCATACACAAAAATTTTTTTTTGTTGGGGGGGATTCATGGGGGCTCGCCCCATGTTGCAGTGGGGTTCCCCCACCCCAATTACTGGTTTTTGTTTTAAAAAAATTAAAAAAAAAAGTGGGGATTTTTTTATTTTTTGGGGGGTTGGGGTGTCCCACCTCCCAAGAGAATAGCTTAAAACCACCAGAGGACCAGTAGATATATTCCCAGAAGGGTAGAGCTCAATTTGATCAGCAGTTACTGAGATTTTACAAAAAATGTAAAAAAAAAAGTTTTGGGGGTTGGATTTTTTTATTTTTGGGGGGGTTGGGGGTGTCCCACCCCCCAAGAAAATAGCCTAAAACCACCACAGGACCAGTAGGTATATTCCCTGAAGAGTAGAATCCAATCGGTTCAGTGGTTACCGAGATCTTAAGGGACAGACAGACAGACAGACGGACAGACAGACGGTCAGACGGACAGACATCAAGCTACTTTGTATTATAGATAAAACTATGAATTAGGTGGTGTCTCTAAAACCATTGTTATATTTGATAAGTAGAATATCTTTAATGAATGTTGCCATTCTTGTTACACATTAAGCTCGAATGAATTTATATAAAAAAAGTTGATTTTTTTACATTCATTTTTATAAAATTGTAATTAATTAAATTTTATTATCATGTTTTCTATTTCTAGGATATATCCTACATCCGTAACAGAATTAGGTTTGTTAAAACTGTCTTATAGGTTATACACCCCTAGCCTTTATATAGTGAATTAGAATTTTGCTTATTATACACTGACATTATACAATTGTTATTGGTCTTTATTCTGATTTTGGAGCTTTACTTTTATTGGTGTTGTCATCCTTGTTATTGAATAAATAGTCGCACGAAAGATAGGGATGGTACTCCTACAGCATCATACTTTATAACCATTTAAATACTAAGGTGAACATGCTAACAAATTATTACAAATTAAGTCAGTTTTGTCTTCTATTTAAAAGAATAAACCATCTAAAGTACTTGAAATTTTGTAGATAGACCCCATAATGTTTAGAATTTTTGATGGAGAATGTAAAGACCTTTCTATAGACATCTTAACCAGGTTTCTAACTCAATCCTAGCCAATTTGGCATTAAAAGACACACCCATCAAACATTTAGACATGACGGGTCTCTCCAGGTCTTGATGTGTTACAGATCTTTCTTTTTGATGTCAAAATGGCTAAGATTGTGTTAGAAACCTGATTAAGGTGTCTATAGAAATATATTGACATTCCCCATGTCTAAATGTTTGATGGGTCTGTCTTTTGGATGCCAAACTGGCTAAGATTGGGTCAGAAATCTGATTAAGACGTCTATAGATAGGTCTTTATAAGCCCCATCAAAAAGTCTAAACATTATGGGGTCTATCTACAAAATTTCAAGTACTTTAGATGGTTTATTCTTTTAAATAGAAGACAAAACTGACTTAATTTGTAATAAAATATGCACTCTCCACGTAGAGAAAAATTTTCCACAAGGGCTAGGACTCGAGCTGTAGTGCTCAGGAGAGGTGAGTAGAAATCAAAATTCAATAGTGTTATCTCATTGTCATTGCTTGAACATGATTTGGATCACTTTTTCTTAGTTTTTGATCAAAACTGTAGATTTTATATTGAAAAGAGTAAAGCGATTGGTTTTTTTTTAAACACCCTATTTGGTAGGAAGTACTCGGTTGTTTTTTTTAAAATAGAGTGCTGACCAAAGACCTTCTAGCATTAACTCAAAATTTTTATTTTATTCCATCGTTTGATAAAAAGTAGTAATATTTTTTTGTCTGTAGCCAAGGATTTCGCTGAACCTGTATAGTTCTCCTTTACAATAAAGCTTCTTATTTGTCCTGACATGGTTTTAGGCTATTTATTTTCATGAATAAGCCTAGTTATTTTCCGCTACTTATAAACAAAATGTTTCTTGTTCTTATCTATTTAGATATCTTTCTATCTTTATAGGAAGCATTTAGAAAGGCATAAAATTGTTTTATTTGATTCTAAAGATGGGAATAAAACATTTCTCTTTTACATAGAGAAAGAATACAAGAGAAAATTAACAAGAAAGATTATGTCTGTAAGAAGCGCAGGTGCAATATAATACAAAAAAAACTAAATAAACTCTAATAAAGTGGTTGATAAAGATTTCGAGTTCACTTCGATGATTTTATCATTTTATAAGAACAAAATATTTATTCTAATAACTTTTATGTTAAACCCTATTTCGGTGAAGGGCTTATAGACACTCCTTTCCTCCTCCTCCTCCTGCCATTATGAAATCTTAGATAAATCAAAACATTTGAAATACAAGTATAAAGAACCTATTAAGGAAAAATTGAGCTTTTGCAATTTTTTTCAATGATTTTTATGATTTAGACTTTTTTATGTGAAAAATGTTTTCTCCTTAAGGCTTAGATATACCGTCAAAAACTTGTTATAG
The DNA here is from genome assembly GCF_053477335.1 of Acartia tonsa. NCBI lineage: Eukaryota > Metazoa > Arthropoda > Copepoda > Calanoida > Acartiidae > Acartia > Acartia tonsa. The sequence goes on from NC_137266.1 coordinate 36,318,710, forward strand.
GCCATATTATTACTTTTAGGGAATTGATTATATTTTAAGCAGTCTTACTTTTCCTCTATACTTCAAGTGGAATAAGCCATTTAAAATTTAATTTAAGATGTAATTACAAGAATATAAATTTTATTCTGTGTTTTCACTTCCGCGGTTCTACATTATATAAGGACTGAATAGCGAAGCAAAAGAAGGATGGACAAACGGACAAAGTGAGTTATAGAGCAGATTTTAATCGTAATTTAAACTTTTATAAAAAATAAGAATTCATATTCAAAAAGACCGACGGAACAACTTAATCATATTTTTGTTCATTTCTGTTCATATATGTTCATTGATACTGGAAATCTTCATAAAAAGTTACATGTGTCTATCTTTAATAGCAAACGAGAACATAACATTTTCCCCAAATAGTTACAGACTGACGAATTGACAGATCAAATTATAGAGTAATTTGCTACTATAAACTTTGCAGATAAATTGATATGCGGAAGTAAATACACACTTAACCAGGGATGTAAAGGGATAAGACAATGGTCGATAAATTGATGAAGATCCTCAACGATGATAAACAAAATAACCTCTTGTGTAGATTACTATGAGTGGTTGAAACTTTATGAGCCAACCAAACAAAATTCATTAAAGTCCCCAAAGCTGTTAAACCAACAAAAGAATCCTTGAAAACAAATGTCTTATTTGACTTTAAAACGGTTTATAGTACCAGTCTTTTTTTCTATTTCGGTTGGGCTCTTGGCAGTTAGGTTCAAATGGTAGAAGGGATAGATAAATCACACAAAAAAGTCAAATGGCTATTTTAAATTTTAAAAACAAATCTGGGACCTATGTGAAGCTTTCCTAAATCGGTTCAATCGGTTCAGTGGTCAGCAAGGTCTTACATTGCATTGTACCAAAAAAAGTATATTTATGTTTAGTGTTTACTCATTCAGAGGTTTCGTGAGAAAAAAATAGTTTTTTTTTAACTAATGGAATTTGATTAATGTTTTTGGTAATTTTAGCTTTATAGAAACATCGCATCGACTCAAATTATATACACTTTTAAATAATTTTCCATTGTTTTATTTTTAGTAGCAAAGCTACTCTATAACTGTCTTTATATCCATTAAAATGTGCTAAATTTACTATTGGATAATTCCTACAACATTTAGTTTTAAGATTGTAATAATAGATTTAAAACAAAATATAAATCTTCTACTATATACCATATTTGTATTATATAACCTTGTACTACTGTTTTCTTCATGAAAATTATAAATCAAGTTTTTGCTGCGCTACTTATGTAAATAATTGGCCTTGTTTTGAAATTAATTAATAAAATCACCTAAATTTGAATAATTTGCAATTAATTAGAAATTCATGTTATTGTAATTAGAATAAAAACGAAGCCTATCTTTCTGATATTTTTCCTTATTCTTACTATATTATACTTAACTGTTTATTTGATCTGTGTTGTTAGCCTGTTATTGCTGCGCTATCTATGTACATAATTGTTCTTATTTTAAAATTAATTAGCAAGGTCACCCAAAACTGTGAAAATTAATTAGAAATTTATATAATTATATTTATGATAAATACGAAATGATCTCCCATAACTCTTAGAAAATTATGCGGAGCTTTTCGACTTATAGGGTTGTTGTTGTTGTTTTTTTTATGATAGATTTAGGCATTTTAGAATCGTCTTATCGTTTTCAACCATTGCATCAAGGCTCTTAAAAAGATTGGGTATAACCATGTTACATAATTTCTTCTTAAATTGCGATTCTTAGAACGATGAGACACAATATTATAAGCAAAGCCTTTCTTTAATAGCGTCTTAAAATGCAAATACGTCTTATGTCACTCAAAATTTTTTACTGTAGGTTTGTCTGATTTGTTGAGATTCGTTTTCTGCGGATTTTACACTTCTTGCTGTAAACAACACAGACTATGTCTGTAAATGCATTGACAGCCCGTCTATAGCAGACAACCAGACTTTCACTAGGAAGTTCTAAGTGTCAATAATAAAAAGTTGCCTGTTTGTAGGCCAAGGCATTTACATATTCTTATAAAACTGTTGTTTTGCACTAGATTCATTTAAAATACAAAAAATCCACATTTTTTCACATTTATTCAAATTTTGTACATCTAGGATTAGGAAATATTGGTAACAAATTTTTTAACTTTTCTTGTTCGTTGTTTTACCTTTTAAGAAAAAAAAATCAGTCAATTCAAAAAAGTATTTTTTAAGACTAGAAATTTAAGAAAGAATTGGTTGTTGATTAAATGCATATAGAGAAATTATTAAAATGTAGGTGTAGATCAATTGGATAATAAAACTTTGTTCAATTTTCCAAAACTCAAAAATATCTCCAATTGATCTATCCCTATCAAAATTGATTAAAATTTATGGTATACAATACAATTACAATCTTTAGTATGGATATTTTGATTTAAAATAATAATTTTCTTGAAAAAATTATTCTAAAACTCTCTGCTTATTTCGCCTAAATATTAGATAAAAATATTTTTTTTTGTGGTTGTCCCCGTATATAAATAGAAGTTAACATTGAGACTAAAATTTCGAGAAAAAAAAATTATGAAAATATAATAAGAATTAATCTTTGAGGACCAGTGTAATTTACAGTCCAATATCCTTTCCCCTCCCTTATAATAAAACCTTCCAAATAGTTTTAATTTTTAGGACCCCAACCCTATGAGGTTACACAAACCCTTTTTAACCCATCCTAACCTTTGATCCTTGGTTATTTTCAACCACTAAGTATATTTTTATCCCTTTGATTTTGTCTGAGCTGGCGGCGGCGCCGAGACTCGTCTTCAATAATCTTCTCAATCAGTGGGCCGAAATCCTCAAAGTCGTCAAAGTCATTGTCAGAGTTGTTGTTGCTCCGCTCCTTCACATCATCCTTGTCCTTACTATCCTTCTGTTTCTTCAACCTAAGATAGAATAGATAGATAGATAGGTAGATAGGTAGAAAGGTAGATAGGTAGATAGGTAGATAGGTAGATAGGTAGATAGGTAGATAGGTAGATAGGTAGATGGATAGATAGATAGATAGATGGATAGATGGATAGATAGGTAGATATGTAGATAGGTAGATAGGTAGATAGGTAGATAGGTAGATAGGTAGATAGGTAGATAGGTAGATAGGTAGATAGGTAGATAGGTAGATAGGTAGATAGGTAGATAGGTAGATAGGTAGATAGGTAGATAGGTAAATAGGTAGATAGGTAGATAGGTAGATAGGTAGATAGGTAGATAGGTAGATAGGTAGATAGGTAGATAGGTAGATAGGTAGATAGGTAGATAGGTAGATAGGTAGATAGGTAGAAAGGTAGATAGGTAGATAGGTAGATAGGTAGATAGGTAGATAGGTAGATAGGTAGATAGGTAGATAGATAGATGGATAGATAGGTAGATAGGTAGATATGTAGATAGGTAGATAGGTAGATAGGTAGATAGGTAGATAGGTAGATAGGTAGATAGGTAGATAGAATATATAGATTGATACCTAATAGCATTTCTGATTCTTGAAACCAATCCATTGCCATAATCTTCATAGTAAACATAGTCATAGTCATAATCTTGGACAACCTACAAATTAACAAGGATGAAAACACCCATGGATATTAAACCCAAAATCATATAAGTAATTTTTATAATAACAATGTGATATCAATGTACATGGTATTTTAACAGAATAATCACAAAAATATACTACACTACTTTCCCAGACACTTTGGAATAAAATATGCATCCTTTCACATGATAGTGAAATAATAGATTTCAAATAGGTACCCACAAATGATTGTTACCTCAACGACCTCTCTGCCAGGTGCAGCAGCAGCAACTCTGGTGCCTCCAAGTCCAACACCAAGGTCTGGAAGTCCTCCTAGGACACGGGTGCCAACACGTCCACCTCCACAACCTCCACAACCAAGACCTTAACAAATATGGAAACTTGTAGGATTCTTGTGAAGATTCATAAGAAAATTTAATTTAATCTATCTATCACTATATATTACCTACACCTAGGTCTTTAGGAGCTAAAGCAAGAACTGTACAGGTACCCAGAACATCTGGTATCTATATATCACTCTAAATTACCTACACCTAGGTCACCAGGAGCTAGACCAAGTACTGTATGGTTATCCAGAATATCTGGTATCTATCTATCACTATATATTACCTACACCTCCTAAGTAACCAGGAGCTAGACCAAGGACTGTACAGGTACCCAGAACATCTGGTATCTATCTATCACTATATATTACTTACACCAAGGTCACCTTGAGCTAGACCCAGGACTGTAAGGATACCCAGAATATCTGGTATCTATCTATCACTATGTATTACCTACACCTCCTAAGTCACCAGGAGCTAGACCAAGGACTGTACGGGTACCAACGACGTCAGGTATTCCAGCAGTGGCGACGCGTGTTCCTAAATCAAGTAATTGGAAGTTCTGTATAGTGCCTTTTAAAAAAAATGACGTCATACAATGCAAATGACCAATGATACACAAACTAAATTACCAATGGCAGGCACTTATGCATTTTAATTGACCAATGGTAAGCTAGTAATACATCATATTTATAGGCACTATAAATAGCTTCAAGTAATTGTTTAATTCAGGGTTCTTAAAGAAAAAGACAATATAAAATATTTATATATTCCAATTATTAAAAACAAAATTACCTCTTCCGTACAATAAAATTATTGGTTAACAAGTATTGACAATACTATTTTGGAACCAACAAAATGAAAAAAAGGTATCAAAAAAAATTGAGACAATTGATAAGATACAGTGTTATGAAACTTTGGGAACTGTTCTTTCTAATGACCCTAAATTTTGCAACTTGTACATACAATATATATTCAAAATCCTTTAATTTTTACAAACAGTTTGAATTAAGAAATTCTTATGAAAAATTTATGATTTCAGTTTTGAACCATTCACATCCACATCTATAATACAAAGTAGTACGATGTCTGTCTGCTGTCTGCCCGTCTGTCTGTCTGTCTGAAGCTTAAGATCTCAGTAACCACTGAACCGATTGGGCTCTACTCTTCAGGGAATATACCCAATTTTTTTTTATATTTTTCTTTTTGAATTTAAATAACTCAAAAATAGGTTGATTAAACCTCTTGGGGCAAAGCCCCTAGAGGCTATGGGCGAAGCCGCTAGTAATAATATAATAAATTAATACAGTGTTTCATATTTGTGTAATATGACAACATCCATAAGTAGCTAGCCAGAACAACTGGATGGACATATAGACAAAGTGACTTATAGAGCAGATGTTCTATAGTCAAAACAAGAAAAAGAAAAAAGGCCATAGGAATCTTCACTGAAAATTTCAGCTTTCTATCTTAAATAGCAGCCTAAAAAATGACATTTCCCCCATAGCATTATGGACTTATCATGACTGACGACGGTCAAACGAACAGACGAAAATACAAAGTGAATTATAGAGTAGCTTTGCTACTTATAAAATATAAATTTAACAGGGTGTTTTTCATGATGCGAATAGCGTTAAGGGAAAGGTGCTTATTTATATGCAATATTCAAATGATTTGATACTATGATATATGTATGTGCGTAAGTGAATTCACACTATTTTGGAGAATATATTAAATATACATTTTATCTTAAAAGTTTTTTCTTTGAACTTTTATGAAACATTATTTTCTTAGAATGCATTTTCAAATGAATACCTTCTTACTTTTAGTAAAACTTTAGAATTTGATTAGAATGATTCTTGAAATCATAATTGTACCCAAAGTTTTATTATCCTGATAGGTACTTTTGTTAAATTGATTGTTTAGTTTCAAACAGTAGTGTCCAGACTTTTCAACCATATCGGTGACGGCAATCTTATTTCACAGCCGTTGATGAATTTTCATAAAATTATGTTATGTAGACATGTTAAAAAAGCTTAAGTTTAAAATTTGCGGGCAGAGAAGTAATTTAAAGGTTGCTGGAGACCTGGAGGATCAGTACGTGCAGGATCTCACCTGGAACTTGAAATTGACTTTAATACCTATATTTCATATTAGGATATACTGCTATAGGATCTTTCAGTATTTTAGTAAAATAAAAAGCTTTGTTTGGATGATCTGACAGGGTTGCTGGCATCCTGCGCCCGTCAGGATGGAGATATTAAAAAATCAACTCTCAATTATTAAAACATTGCAATTTACAGTCCTATGTACCCTCCCTCCCTGTAAAATATACATGAGAACTGACTAGCCTTAGTTATAGAGTAGCTGCACTACAACACAGGGATGAGACAGTGGCCGATTATTCGTGTACACACAATTACCTCTTCTGTAGATTACAATTAGTGATTGAAAGGTTTAGACACTCAACTTAATGTACAAACTAATCCAAATTTGTTAAAATCGACAAATTGTTGAGCCAACGAATAAGATAACCATATTAATAGTTTTAAGGGACTTGTGTAATGAACATTCCAATGTCCCCTCCCTCCCGGCCCTGACTACAACAAAAGATTCAAGTTACCTAGCCCGACTCCAATATCAGTAGCAAGTGGTACTCTAGCAACAGTTGTGACAACGGCAGGATGGTCGACAGCTCTGGTACCAGTGGTCACCACAACAGGATGGTCATGCACGTCATCGTACCCGTAGTAATCTCTAAACAGATAATTTTGTGGAACAGTCTACTCTATAGTGTCTATAAAAAAAATTACGTAAAATAATACTAATGACCAATGATAAGCCAGTAAACACTTTACTATTGGTCAATTACAATGTATACTGTGCTATCATTGGTCATTTGTATCGTTAATGTCATTTTTTTATAGGCACTATAAGCTGGTTTTAATTTAGTGCTTTCACACAAAGTTCCTGTCAAGCATTACACCCCACCACTCCCCCTTTATTTTTTAAAATAAATCGTATAAAATGGACTTACCATTGTTAAAGCCGTAGAAAATAACAATATTTTACATTTCCCCTTTGATATTGAAATATTGAGAGAGAGAAAAAAGGATGACAACCAATAGCAGCGAAGAATATCAATTCATTTTAATATTTTTGGGGAGTGTATATTTCTACTTTCTACCCCAAAATAATTTTCCTGGAGCTTTAAGAAGTTTCACTGTAGAGAAGAACCATATTGGTTCAGCAGTTATAGAGACATACAGACAACTTGTTACTTTTACAAGGATAGCAAGAGTGAAGAAGCTTACAGTGCCTGCTAAAAAATGACGTCATACAGTACAAATAATCAATGATAGGCCAGTATACATTGTAATTGACTTATGGTAAAATGTATACTGGCTTGTCATTGGTCATTTGTATTGTATGACGTCATTTTTATTAGCTGCTTCAGCAAAAGTTAGTTTTACTATCTGACCAACAGACACATAGACGGAGTGGCTTCGCTACTTAAAACCAACCTTGCATATTCTGTTTTATGTCTGTTGTACAATTCTTTCAAATATTGGAGAGTTCTCAATCTTTTCCACAGACGTCGTCTACGATCTATAACAAAAATGGATGTATTATTATGTGGAGCTTAGACCAGATATTCATGTTCTCTAATAAAGTTTAACTCGTAACAATAACCCCAAATTCACTCACTTCCGACTGGATAACCGAACTGACCTATATTGTCAGCAACCTAGATTGACGATTTCCCCCTGTCATAATATCCACGTATATATTATATCCATTACTTTTTTTAGGAACAATAAAGTACAACACAGTATAAACTTAGGAATTAAAGTGAAAATCTTTATTATCTATGATACAAAGTAGCTTCATGTCTGTCCGTCCGTCCCTTAAGATCTCGATAACCACTGAACCAATTAGATTTAACTCTTCAAGGTATATACCTATTGGTCCTGTGGTGGTTTTAAGCTATTTTCTTGGAGGGTTGGACCCCCCCAACCCCAGCAAAAAAAAATATATTTTCTGGGGAAACTACTTCACAAAAAATGGCAGCACCAGAAATACTAGGGGCGAAGCCGCTAGTATAACATAAAAGAAAAATATGTCCATTTTTAAATTGTTTTCAAAAATAGTTTCATTCAAAATGAACTTTTGTAAGAAATAAATTTATATTTCTATTGTACGCGTAACCTATTTATCGGAAAAATTGATATATGTAAATATTATTTTTGTATTATGTGACGTCATCAATTTATGTACAACACTTTTAATATAAATTCAATTAATATTGGATACAAATAAAACAATGAACAGTTAGGAGGGTGAAATCATTTTTATAAAAGCAGAAATATAATATATTATTACGGTTTTGTCCCTTTAAGAAAGATAATTATCTATATCATCATCATGGCCGATATGATTTTTGTAGTGTACCATTCCACTTTCAATAGAGGCGAAACTCGAATGGTACATTCTTGTTTACATACCAGCTTATTCATAAACATTGATTTTTTTAAAATCGACATAATAGTAATGGTATTAGTTATTTTTCAATTTTACATAAAAAAATTTTGATTATAAATAATATTTTCTGCATTTTTACGATTAACATAATTTAAGAATAGTATATATGATTTCAATTATGTCGATGTTAAAAGAGTAAACCACCTTTCCAGTTTCATCGCTCTTGAAAGTGGAATAGTTCATTACAAAAATCATATCAGCTTTGATGATATTATATTCATCACCATGAGAGGCACAATTGGAATGGTAGATTACAAAAATCATATCAGCCTTGATGATATCATTACCAAGAGAGGGGAAAATGGAATCATACATTACGTTTTTTAGAGGGTCAAAACCGTAATCATAGATTATATTTCGGCCTTTATAAAAATGGATTTTACCTCCTAACTGAAATATTTTAAAATGAAATAAATTATTATGATAATAATAAACATAAAAAGTAAAATTAAAATAAGTGTTAATTCTACTCAGTAATTCAACCATGTCGGTCTGTATTAGTTGTTCTTTAAATTAAAACAACAAGAGGAAATACTCAAAACATGCAACTTCATGGGGGGCGCAAAAAAAAGGTTTGTATATTAAAGAAACCTAGCTTTCTAGTACAAACTTTATCTTTTAGTATAAAAAGGAAAAATGAAAAATGTTTTGAGGCGAGGTAATTTGTTTCTAAGAAAAATTTCTCTTATGAGGGTGGTGGAACCCTTACTCAAAATATAAACCTTACCATTACCTATGAGAAGCTTCATTGTAATGGAGAATCAAATCAGCTGAGGGGTTATTGAAATCAAATGGTACACACCAACAGATAGACACATAGACAATCCTGTTACTTTTATCCATAAGTCTAAAATCTCCTTTTTAGAGAATAGTATTGAGTACAAACCTGATGATTGTGAGTGTACTCCTGAAGTACCTCCCAGTACTTCTGAAGTACCAAGTATGTTAGTTCCCCGATACCCACCTCAAATATAAATTAATCATGTGTACGTTTAATTACATTATTTAGTACACAATTATTTTACACAGTTACCCTTAGTGTATAAACCTCTATCAAAAACAACTGATGCATAATTTATATTTGTATCAACCTCCATTAATGAATATAAAGGTGTACTAGTAATAACCTTTCAAACAGATATATAGCTTTACAGCTTTACTTACACAAATTGAACAAAAATACCATAATATGTTGTGATAAAGTGTACATACCTCCCCCAAGAACCCCTGATGTACCATATATATCTGTTCTGTGATGCCTAACTCCTACAAATATTAATGGGTAGATTCCTCTTAGTATTATTTTTAGCGATTTCGAAAATTTGAGTAGCCCCCCCCCCCCCCCCCCGACAACAAAATAATAATTTAAGTAAACTATTATTAGGTTGGACAGGAGGAAAGGAGGGAGGGTATATAAGGCGAGACACGAGCCTTGCCTTGCCTTGCCTCAGGCTCCTTAGTCAACCATGCCAACCAGTTTAGGATCGCAGTCCCTCACTACAAGGCATATTGTAGTCGACTAACAAACAGCTACAAGCTTTCAGTCTATTTATAGCAGAATTCTTACTGTATTGTTTACCCCTTTCCCCTCCCATCTGACCAACAACCCCCTTTTCCCCACCCCCTTAATGTTCTCCCTCACATCATGCGAGCACTCCATGTCCGCTACGTGTCCGCGTTTTTTTACTGTATAGTTTACCCCTTTCCTCTCCCATCTGACCAACAACCCCCTTTTCCCAGTCCCCTTTATGTTCTCCCTCTCGTCCGCGTTTTTTTAGCAAGAACAATTTTATTTGTGGGTTGCGTAGCAATATTTAAAAGAAATAGCCGACAACGAACATCTGTGGCCGCAGCGCTCGGCTCCCTAGCCTATAACCTAACCTAACCTAACCTAAAATAGTTTTTTGAAATTTAGAAAATTAAAGTACCCCAGACAACGAACATCCGTGGCCGCAGCGCTCGGCTCCCTAGCCTATAACCTAACCTAACCTAACCTAAAATAGTTTTTTGAAATTTAGAAAATTAAAGTACCCCAGACAACGAACATCCGTGGCCGCAGCGCTCGGCTCCCTAGCCTATAACCTAACCTAACCTAACCTAAAATAGTTTTTTGAAATTTAGAAAATTAAATTACCCCAGACAACGAACATCCGTGGCCGCAGCGCTCGGCTCCCTAGCCTATAACCTAACCTAACCTAACCTAAAATAGTTTTTGAAATTTAGAAAATTAGAGTACCCCGACATCAAGTTGTGGACACAGGAAAAAGGCAAGCTTCAATTTAATTCAATAACGTGCTGTGGAGAAGCCTCGCTTCGCTCGGCTTCCCCACACAGCACGTTATTGAATTAAATTGAAGCTTGCCTTTTTCCTGTGTCCAAATCTTTTCCTCCTCCCGCAGACTATCCAGACTGTCGGGGGGGGGGGGGGGGGGGGGGTACTCAAATTTTCAAATTGATAAAAAATTTTGTAACAGGAAAACGCCTATTAATGTGTACTATCTATTACCTTATTTAGGTTGATAGAGTATATTTATAAATGTTGTACATACCTCCCCCAAGAACCCCTGAAGTACCAAGTACATGTGTTCCCTGGTACCCAACGCCTACAAATATTTAATAGTACATACTAATTACTTAGTATACCTGCTAATACAGATTTTGCAATCATATTGATAATATGTTATACATATTTTTTTAATTCTTAATTGTTAACTTACCTCCAGGTACTACAGAAGTGCCTCCCAAAATTCCAGTTCCTCCATATCCAGCACCAGACACTAAAACCTTCAATTTAAATGTATTGATAATAGCCTATTTACTTTTACAATTTTTATAATAGTTTTAAATTTAAAGAGGCTACTTTACCTTGTTACCGCCATGAGAAGACCGTGATGTATACCAAGGATCTACACTCCATCCTCTTGAATATCCTTATTATAAAAAGTATAAAGATTTATTGATGGTGATATATGCAAAGATATCTGAGGTTAAAAACTTTGAAAAATGTAGAAGTTACTGTTTTATTGTTCTAAAGGAAAAAAGGTCAAGGCTGATAAAGAAAAAATATTTATGGATAATTGTCTACAACGTGTACATGATCAATCAAATTTCATGTTTGTTACCTCTAGGATAGATAGAGGAAGGTGCCAACCATCTAGATCTGACTGATGGGTAACTACTAAATGATCTTCTTCCCTGATAAACAAAAAGGTTTTTTATTCTATAATATTTTAACATTCACAACTATTTTAATTATTAATTTTGTTACAGGAAAGAAAACTAAACATGTGTTAGGGACAGGGTACTTACAGATGAGCATGAGAAAGATGAATGACACAGTGGTGCTGATTCTCTACATTCTGAAATTAGACATGAATAGTCATTAAAACAAAGTAATTTGTCTTTATATTGCCATCTATTGGAATTTTGCAAAAAAAAAATTAACAACATTCATGTCAATAGAAAACAATCTTTAATAAAAATAAAAAATTAGGTACCTAGATTTCCTGCAGCTACTTGATCAATAGAGTGTATAGGAGTTGTTGTGTTGATCCACTCAGCTAACGATTCTGTTAGTGACATGGTCTAAAATATATTTGATTTTTATATCTTGAAGGTTACTAACTATAATTTGTGTATTATATCCTGCTTGATATTAGTGCTTCCTTACTAAAAATGCAAATTTTGAGTTATACCTTATTATTTTTAAGGTTGCTAACTGTAAGACTGCTAAATTGAGATTTTGTATCCCAATTAATTTCAGTGCTAATTTCTGTGGTCCATTTTGTAGATTTTTGTGCTATTTTCTTATAAAGCGAATTTTGAGTAATACCTTATTATCTTCAAGGTTGCTAACTGTAAGTCTGCTAAATTGAGATTCTGTATCTCCATTCATGCTCAGATATCCGTGGGTTCTGCAGTCAGGGACAAACCAGCTTTTACCCTACCAATCAAAAATACAAAGATAGTTTATTGAAGATAAAATAATCTTTCTGTGACATTCAGACAGTTAACTAATAGAGTAGACAGACAGACACACAGAGAGGCAGACAGACAGAAAAAAAGACAGACAGACATAAAGACAGACTGAGTGGGAATCCTAAGCTTTATTAAACTTACAGAGTAAGTAGCCGGCATGCTTTAAAAGAGCCCAGATACACCACATCTCTACATTACAGACAAGACAGACAGTCAGAAAGACAGACAGAAAGACAGACAGAAAGACAGACAGAAAGACAGACAGAAAGACATACAGAAAGACAGACAGAAAGACAGACAGAAAGACAGACAGAAAGACAGACAGAAAGACAGACAGAAAGACAGACAGACAGAAAGACAGACAGAAAGACAAACAGAAAGACAGACAGAAAGACAGACAGAAAGACAGACAGAAAGACAGACAGAAAGACAGACAGAAAGACTGACATAAAGACAGACTGAAAGACAGACAGAAAGACAGACGGACACAGACAGACAGATAGACAGACAGACATAAAGACCTCCTTATCTTTACAAAACTTACAGAGTCAGTAGCCAGCATGCTTTCAAAGAGCGCAGCTACTCCACGTCTCCAGGCCAACTCGAATTCCGTGTACTCCTCAGATTCAGGGTCAGGCAAACAAGCAGGGTCAGGGAGGCTAGAAATAATAAAGTTATTTTTTTAATTGAGTTTATATTGGTTTTGATAATGTTCAAGTAAATTGATTTTTCTCATCCAAATTTTACCTACTTATATTTTTTTTGTTTTTGTTCAGGAAAAAAAAATTTGAGATGAAATAATAAAAAATAATATTTCCCTGATTAACAACTCTGTGGACAGTAAAGGTAAAGCCTTAGCCATGCCTTTATATTGGGTTCATACTAGGACACTAACATCCTAACTATTGCAGACAACCAACACTTTGATTGTACTACCTTTGTCTGAGAGTTATGGCGCGTTTGGGGCTGAGATTCGACCCACCATCTCAAAGTAATAAGCAAAATTTTACCTGTTAGTATCAAACTGGCTGGCCACAATGAAGAGAGGAGTCCTGACATGATCCCAGTACCTGGACCAGATACCACATCTCTGTGCTAGCTCACTTGAATTTACCAGCAACTAAATAAAATATGTAAATTATATTCTTCATATGATCCCAGTACCTGGACCAGATGCCACATCTTTGTGCTAGCTCACTAGAATTTACCAGTAACTAAATAAAATATGTAAATTATATTCTTCATATGATCCCAGTACCTGGACCAGATACCACATCTTTGTGCCAGCTCACTAGAATTTACCAGCAACTAAATATAGTATGTAAATTATATTCTTCATATGATCCCAGTACCTGGACCAGATACCACATCTTTGTGCCAGCTCACTAGAATTTACCAGCAACTAAATATAGTATGTAAATTATATTCTTCACATGATCCAAACTTTCAATTTAAAACAATCTTTTTGCATTCCTATAATATACATTATTTCATACTGTAGTAAGGTTTTATATGTCTATAGCATATGATTTCGAAAATTGTTTGTTCAATGGTTTGTTCGATGCTTCTTTCCTGACCTCACTCGCCCTCCCCTATGTGCCAGGTCCGAAGCAACTAGTGTATGAAATAACAAAAACCAGACGTACGGACGGCAAAACGAACAGAAAACGAATTACCCTAGTAATAGAGTAGCAGAACTAATAATACTATTATTAGTAGAGAAGCTTCTCTATAATTAAGTTTGTCTGTCGTCCATCCGTAACGATATGGGAAAAATGTGATTTTCTCAGCTGATATTCAAGATAAATTTTTTGAGAAAATTCCCTTATGAGCATTCAGTGTGTAATTTACTCTGCCCGTCGATCTGTCATTCCAGCTATGAAATATAAAAATATTATTTTTTTTTCTCCAATATTTTTTTTATATTATCAATTGCTCATTAATTTCCTAGTCCGTATTACCATCCATGATTTCGCTACTTATGTTTTCATCCTTGTTTTGTATCTTTATATCTAAGGATAGGAATTTTTCATTAAATGATAATGACACACTCTATTGAGTCCTTACATAACCCACGACCCTAGCTTAAAGTAGATGAGTGGTTCGATTCTCGTTTGCTGCGAAACCTGTCTTCTACTCTTTTATTGTTAATTTCGACATGTTATAATTGTACTATCGATTTGAAACTTGATGATAATTCCTGTAGAAGTTAGGAATGATTTAAAAAGCTCAACAACACTATATGATGAACTACAGACATGTAAAACCTCTTTGACAGTAATTATAGTTTTCATAATAATGATTTCTATGACAACAAGGTACAAGTTATGTGTATAAAATAGAAAAACTTTTAAATTCATTATAATGCTCATATTGCTTATTAAGTGCTGACACTCTACAAGTGTAAATGTTCATTTGTCCCACCGTCTGAATCTTGAACTTTGCAATTGTGGTATTCGGCAACCGTGAGCCATGCCTATGGCACCCCTGACCGGGGTTCGGTGGAGGGTCAATGGCCCTCCCCCGAGTCCTGGGGAAGGGGTCTGACGACCCCCTCCCTATGCTTAAAATTAATGATTGAATCTGCCAAGTTTATTATGGTTAACTGTATTGTTAATTCTCCCCCACCCTTTCCAGGGATGGGGGATCATTATTGCCCAAACTGACTATTGTGTATGTATTATAATGCTTTTATGTTATGATTATTTATTCCTATCTGTGTAGTTATTGTTTGTTGTATATAGCTTTAGTACCCTTTAGACCTGCAATAAAGTGACAACTGAAATAGATGTTGATTATTATTTGGTGAATGCTAGAGAAGCGTAGCTTCTCTATAGTAAGGTGTCCACGTCTGTCACACTGCCGTAATCTAATTGAACTCCGGTGTCTGCCATTTATCCTCGGCGGATACCACAACTTTTGGTGACAGCTGTGTGAGATTACGGCGAACCACAAGTGTAGAGCAGACGCGCAGCTGAGGCTAAGGTACTCCCAGCAGTGAAACTGGCAAAACTGACACAAGCAACCTGAATTACCCACCCTGGACAGCAAGGTCTAACTCTGCATCCGGCAGTTGTGGAAGTGACACAGCGAAACTTGACGAAGAACCGCGAGAAGCGCCGACATCTAACGGAGAATTGAGCGCTCAAAAGGCTGAAACAGGCCTGCGGACCGGCTGAAACAAGCCAAATAAGTGTAAACGGCTGAAAATAGGCCAATTTTACTGCAAGAGATAGCAGGATCCGAACCAGTGGCGCTAGCAGGACGGGACATTCCTTGCCGCCATCAGCCGGTTTTGGATCAGCGGCGCTAGCAGGACGGGACATTCCCTGCCGCCGATAGGCTGAAACACGCCACATAGCTGCGAGCTGCGAGCCAACATACGAGTGTAGTGCACCAAAGCAGAGAAAACTACGTCAACTCCAAGTATCCTGAGAGGCTACAACGCAGCCACCCATCTAGAAAAACAGATATTATATCACATTGCAGGGATTACCACCCTGGTGTGATGGCTAAACAATAGATTTATGAGCAAAGATTGGCAAACAATTTGTTGTGTTGTGATAAAACTAAAAATAGAACAGGCTTGGATTTATTGTGTATTGTGATAACAACTAAAAATAGAACAGGGTTGGTAAACAAATCTGTTATGTAATTGTGATAAGGACAAAAATAGAAGCTAGATGTAATATAACAAGGACCCTGATACACAATCTAATCCCCTCAAGCCTACAGCACAACAACAATACACCCCTTATTCCAGAGGAAAGGGAGGAGCCCACTCTCCACTGAAGGAAATACAATCAAGGTGATATAATAGATAAGCCTAGGATTAAGGAGAAAAGGCATCATTACCTCACCACACAGTTATCTCAAACCCACAGCACTCCCCCCCTTCCTCACAGGGGGAACGGACGGATTTACCCCCGTCCCCTCACGCGCTTCTCCCCTCCTACCCACACCAGACTAAGTCCGTCCGCGGTGTGGAGCTAGTGACCGGGAACACAGAGCGCCATTCACGGATAACGCAACGGAGTGCGGAAATATCATAAAATTCAACGGACAAAGCGGACCAATGAGAGAGCGAGTTGAGGGATAAGTGCGCGTTTTACCTGTGTGCGCGGATTTGACGGTGCGTAAGCGCGTTGCAAGGGCAGGAGATTTCACGCACACACACACACACCGGAGCGGAGCCACTCAATAGCATCTAGCAGAGGTATTTTTCGAAGATAAGGAATTACAAGCTCCCTCCTCCTATCTATAGTGTGATAAAGGAAAACCAAATCAGTTCCTGACAGCAGTTCAGACCCTCAACATCTATCTACCCCTACCAGCCTACTCTACAACCTCAGAATCCAACTAGGGATAAGCACAGCTAAGTTATATCTTTGTAACTAAACTACCAACCTAGTGATAAAAACAGTGTTGGCTGTTAGGCTAGAAAGCCTCAAGTGACAAACCATTTATTCTATTATTTTATAACTTTGCGTCTCGCCGTTGAACCGTTGACCCGATGGACCAGCCGCAAGCGCCAGGAGGCGACCAAGCCCCAGGATGGCTCCAGGATGACCCTCAGCCGGCTCCAGCCGAGTACCGCAAGCTGATGCTGAGTAACCTGCCGGAGTTTAGAGGACCGCCCAAGCAATCCTGGAGTGCACATATCCGCAGACTCGAGATGTCATGGGCGGCTTACCGCGTGCCACCCCATGACTCCCTCAACCGCCGCAACGCCCTTTTACTGTCACTGGTAGGGCAAGCGGTGGAAATGGCGTCCCATCTGTTTGGCGAGGCAGGCCAAGCCTTGACCTACGAACAGGTCAAGGCCGAGTGTGAAATGCTATTTCGTCCTGCTTTTGAATCCCAAACGCTTAAACAAGCGTTTAGGGATTACAAGCAACACTCGACAGAACCTATACAAGCATACATATCAACTAAGTGTGCCTTGTATAGGGACGCCTACAGCCATGAGGATCTCGAGTTGTTGGTGGACGAATTAAATCGTGGCATTGGTAACGCTAATGTGAAATGCGTCATGATGGGACATGAGATCACGAGTGTACCTGAGTACACTCGTAGAGCCATGTTCACCGTCACCATGATTACCAAGCAGCTGAAGGAGGGTGTGTGCCTAGTGGACTCTACCGACGGGCTGACTGGATCTGCCTGCATCCAGTTGCCCCAATATGATGAGTCGGAGCCTATGGAGATTGGCTCCTTGGCTCCGGGTCTCCACCAGATGGGGAGGGTCGCTCCAGATGACAAGGTTCCAGGTCGCTGCTTCCGCTGCCAGGGGAGAGGCCACCGAGCTCGAGACTGTCCGACGCCTATGGAAGTTAGCCTAGAGGAGAGACGCACCCAGCCACGCCGTGACCGTTCTGCCAAGTGCGAGCGTTGCCACTACGACGGTCACACGGCGGCCGATTGCAGAGCTGACTGGGCCCAGGTAGCCAGCCGCAGGCGCACCGCCGATAAGGGTGACCCTCCCGGGAAGCCCAGCAGAGTGGCCCATATGGAAGGGAGCGCGCCCCCAGCACCACCGCAGCAAGCAACCGCCCCCAAAGCCGCGGACCGAGCCGACGGGATGCCGCAGTTTGGGACCGTTCCAGCTAGGATCAACGTACTGGGCGGCGCGGCTGAACCCAACCGGGTTGGCCTGGGCTTCAGTCTCAACCACCTGGGGCCGGAGCTGGTGCAACCCTACAACATCGCCGAGCCAGAAGTCCTGAGGCCCCAGCCTTTTAGCCTCAACATGATGGAGCCTGCTCGGCCGAGCCTACCCAGCAAGAGTGAAGGGGCGCTACCCAGCGTCACTGAGACGATGTACGGGGAGGCCCTGGCGGCCGCTGAACGAGAGAGGCAGGAGGCGCTAGCCAGTGCATCAACATTGATGTATGGGGCGCCACCCGGCGCCGCCACCTGTGATGACTGGGGGGTGCTATCCAGCGCCTCCCACCTGGTGCCTGGGGCGACAACCGTCGCCGCCACCGAGATACCTGGATCCTGGAACGAGCCAGCCTCCAACCTGGTGCCTGGGGCGACAACCGTCGCCGCCACCGAGAGACCTGGATCCTGGAACGAGCCAGCAGTCCCAGAGGAAGGGGTGACACCCGTCACCCCCAGCCAGCCAGCGCCACCAGCCTGCAGGGAGAGCCCAACTACATGCCAGCCAGAGCCCCCTGCCAGCCGAAGGAACCCAGCTGCCCAGCAACCCCAGTCGAGCCAGGATAAGTTAAATTTGATAAATGTGTTGTATCCAAGCCATTGTAAAACCCCAGCCTTGCCTGTGCCCCCTGCACCAGAGGCTGGGGAGATTGAAATTTGGGAAAATAAGGACTTGCCTGTGCCACATGCACCTGAGTTCCTAGGGCAGGGGAGGGACATGAGTAAGGGCGAGCCTGTGCCACACGCACTTCAGCCCCATGCCACTGGGCATGCCTTGGACAAGGGAAGGGACCACTTGGGGCTAGGGGAGCCGACACCCAGGCAAGTGCCAGTCGCTTGCCAGTCTGTCATTGGGGAGGGTATCGGGGTGCCCCGGCCACACAAAGATAACGCTCAATGGAAACTTGTATCTAGCCAGGAGCAGCCCAGCCGTGTCCAGCCCCAAGAAGCAGCCGTGGTCCGAGCCGAAGATCCCCAGCCGCGTGTGCGAGGTAGATGGCTGCCTGGAAGCTTCTCTCACTGGTGGATGGTCCTGTGGGGCCTCCTGCTGGCAGCCGTGTGGCCTACAACCAGCTACGTCCTGGTGGGATGGGACTGCGCCAACCCCATCCACGTCACAGCCTACAATAAAGAAAAGATGTGCAACACGGAACCCCTACACCAGGAGGTGCCCCTGGGCCATGAAGTACACGTCCTGCAGCAAGTCAAGGTGAGGGAAACAACAGGATACAGTTGCCAGCTCACTGTGTCCCAGTGGACATTCAGGTGTGGGGTATGGGGTCACCTCAAGGTGACCTCGGTCCCCACCCTCATGAGGCCAACCAAGATAGATCCAGAAACGTGCCGAGACCTGGCCAGGAACCGAGTCTACACGCTGCCAGGCAAGACCCAGCCACTGACGTTCCAGTTGAACCATCCCCTGTTCTTCACCCTCGACATGGTGGGCGCCCTCGTCAACAGCCCCGAGGGGGTGGGTTGTGAAGGGGAGGACGTCCACTTCGAGAGCCAGCTGTACCGCAATGAATTAGTGCTCCAGGAGCGACGGCTGCTGGTTAAGGAAGAGACCTACGTAGTAGAGGATGGACGGGTGGAGTCCCAATCTGACCACCTGACCTTGGAGTGTCCCCATTCAGAGCTGTCTTGCATCACTGGGGAAGCCACCTACGTGTGGGATCACCTGGGGAGAGATTGCCCCTTGAGGCTGATCCGCAGCCTCCAGCCCAGCCTAGTGATGGATGCGTTCCTGGTTGACCATCAGGCCCAGTTTTTCATCAACATGACCAACCCCACCTCAATAGTGAACTGCGACTTTGAGGCCCATGCCACCAACCACCCAGCATTGTTCGTGGCAGCTGACCCAGCCGCGGCAGCGCTACCCAGAGTATCGGCCAGGGATGTTGATGTCCCCCTGCAGGCCCAGATACATGCAGGTTATATTGGATTTACTCTGGAGACCCGCATGAAAAGCACAGCAGCAGAAGAAGTAGCGGCCAACTGCTGGAAGCTCCAGCAACTAGACCAGGCCCACCCGGTGCGTGTCCAGGGGAGCACGTTCTCGGTGCTGAGGGGAGATGTCCTGCTCCAGCTTACCTGCCAACGCAACAAATATGTTGTCCGTGAACACAAGGAGTGTTGGGACAAAGTGCCAGTAGAGCCCACAGGGTTTGTAGACGCCGTGACACGAGTGTATAGCGGCCACGCCACCAAGATTCCCTGCTCATCCACATACCCCCTGACTGTGCACGCGGAGGAAGGCTGGATAGAGTTAACCCCCGCTCCTAAGAAGAGGCCACCCCCGCTGGATACGCCTAAGCAGCTGTTGACAGAACCCCTGGATGACTTCAGTTCAGGGGGCTTGTATTCGCAGGCTGAGTTGAATGACTGGCAGCAACTGCTGGCGTTCCCAGCATATAAAAGCGCCATGCTGACCGGCCTGTCCTATGGCTCATGCGTTCAGCAAGGCAGCTGTTTGGCCACAGGTGACCATGGGATAGTGTCCTACAACATCGACCGACTGGCGGAGGAAGGAGAGGCCGCCCTGGATGTCTGGGCTGGGTTCAGACAAGCTATTCACGAGTGGGGAGATGGCGCAGCCATCCTGTGTCTGCTGTTGCTAATCCTCAAACTGTTGGGGGATCTGACCATCATTTCTCTGGCAGCAGCACAAGGAGGTGTCCGGGCAGCCCTGAATGCGATGTCACAAGTGTTCCTGTACCATCCAACTTTGTATAGGAAAGCCTTGGCCAGAGCCCGGCTCACCCATGCCAAGTCCCGGGACTTTTCAGTAGACTGGGATGCCATTCCCATCGGCCGGGAAGCAGCCGAGGAAATGGTGTCCATGCAATCAGCCGATAGCGGGCATGACCGCCCAGGCAGGCCAGGACCGCCCTCTGGCAGACCCCGCGGCCCCTCGGGTGGTCAGGCTGCCGCCCAGACGGTCAACTTGGCAGCCAGTGCCCCAGCCGTTGCCAACAACAACCAGCATGCCCCACTGCTGACTGTCCCAGCAACAACTGTGCCACCCGCCAACCTGACACCTGCCGGCGCTGAACAACGTGTCCAACCAAAGCCAGCCTCTGCCTTCTACCCCACGTTGGGAGCCCATCAACCCTGAGAAACACTCACCACTAGGATTCCATTAAATCATTATCGTTTGTACATATCTTAGCCCTAAGGAGCGGACCGAAGGCCTCAACCACTGTCGGAAGTCTGGTAGGGAAACCCTCTTCCAGCCTTCCGAGGGGAGAGTTGTGGTATTCGGCAACCGTGAGCCATGCCTATGGCACCCCTGACCGGGGTTCGGTGGAGGGTCAATGGCCCTCCCCCGAGTCCTGGGGAAGGGGTCTGACGACCCCCTCCCTATGCTTAAAATTAATGATTGAATCTGCCAAGTTTATTATGGTTAACTGTATTGTTAATTCTCCCCCACCCTTTCCAGGGATGGGGGATCATTATTGCCCAAACTGACTATTGTGTATGTATTATAATGCTTTTATGTTATGATTATTTATTCCTATCTGTGTAGTTATTGTTTGTTGTATATAGCTTTAGTACCCTTTAGACCTGCAATAAAGTGACAACTGAAATAGATGTTGATTATTATTTGGTGAATGCTAGAGAAGCGTAGCTTCTCTATAGTAAGGTGTCCACGTCTGTCACACTGCCGTAATCTAATTGAACTCCGGTGTCTGCCATTTATCCTCGGCGGATACCACAACTTTTGGTGACAGCTGTGTGAGATTACGGCGAACCACAAGTGTAGAGCAGACGCGCAGCTGAGGCTAAGGTACTCCCAGCAGTGAAACTGGCAAAACTGACACAAGCAACCTGAATTACCCACCCTGGACAGCAAGGTCTAACTCTGCATCCGGCAGTTGTGGAAGTGACACAGCGAAACTTGACGAAGAACCGCGAGAAGCGCCGACATCTAACGGAGAATTGAGCGCTCAAAAGGCTGAAACAGGCCTGCGGACCGGCTGAAACAAGCCAAATAAGTGTAAACGGCTGAAAATAGGCCAATTTTACTGCAAGAGATAGCAGGATCCGAACCAGTGGCGCTAGCAGGACGGGACATTCCTTGCCGCCATCAGCCGGTTTTGGATCAGCGGCGCTAGCAGGACGGGACATTCCCTGCCGCCGATAGGCTGAAACACGCCACATAGCTGCGAGCTGCGAGCCAACATACGAGTGTAGTGCACCAAAGCAGAGAAAACTACGTCAACTCCAAGTATCCTGAGAGGCTACAACACAGCCACCCATCTAGAAAAACAGATATTATATCACATTGCAGGGATTACCACCCTGGTGTGATGGCTAAACAATAGATTTATGAGCAAAGATTGGCAAACAATTTGTTGTGTTGTGATAAAACTAAAAATAGAACAGGCTTGGATTTATTGTGTATTGTGATAACAACTAAAAATAGAACAGGGTTGGTAAACAAATCTGTTATGTAATTGTGATAAGGACAAAAATAGAAGCTAGATGTAATATAACAAGGACCCTGATACACAATCTAATCCCCTCAAGCCTACAGCACAACAACAATACACCCCTTATTCCAGAGGAAAGGGAGGAGCCCACTCTCCACTGAAGGAAATACAATCAAGGTGATATAATAGATAAGCCTAGGATTAAGGAGAAAAGGCATCATTACCTCACCACACAGTTATCTCAAACCCACAGCACTCCCCCCCTTCCTCACAGGGGGAACGGACGGATTTACCCCCGTCCCCTCACGCGCTTCTCCCCTCCTACCCACACCAGACTAAGTCCGTCCGCGGTGTGGAGCTAGTGACCGGGAACACAGAGCGCCATTCACGGATAACGCAACGGAGTGCGGAAATATCATAAAATTCAACGGACAAAGCGGACCAATGAGAGAGCGAGTTGAGGGATAAGTGCGCGTTTTACCTGTGTGCGCGGATTTGACGGTGCGTAAGCGCGTTGCAAGGGCAGGAGATTTCACGCACACACACACACACCGGAGCGGAGCCACTCAATAGCATCTAGCAGAGGTATTTTTCGAAGATAAGGAATTACAAGCTCCCTCCTCCTATCTATAGTGTGATAAAGGAAAACCAAATCAGTTCCTGACAGCAGTTCAGACCCTCAACATCTATCTACCCCTACCAGCCTACTCTACAACCTCAGAATCCAACTAGGGATAAGCACAGCTAAGTTATATCTTTGTAACTAAACTACCAACCTAGTGATAAAAACAGTGTTGGCTGTTAGGCTAGAAAGCCTCAAGTGACAAACCATTTATTCTATTATTTTATAACTTTGCGTCTCGCCGTTGAACCGTTGACCCGATGGACCAGCCGCAAGCGCCAGGAGGCGACCAAGCCCCAGGATGGCTCCAGGATGACCCTCAGCCGGCTCCAGCCGAGTACCGCAAGCTGATGCTGAGTAACCTGCCGGAGTTTAGAGGACCGCCCAAGCAATCCTGGAGTGCACATATCCGCAGACTCGAGATGTCATGGGCGGCTTACCGCGTGCCACCCCATGACTCCCTCAACCGCCGCAACGCCCTTTTACTGTCACTGGTAGGGCAAGCGGTGGAAATGGCGTCCCATCTGTTTGGCGAGGCAGGCCAAGCCTTGACCTACGAACAGGTCAAGGCCGAGTGTGAAATGCTATTTCGTCCTGCTTTTGAATCCCAAACGCTTAAACAAGCGTTTAGGGATTACAAGCAACACTCGACAGAACCTATACAAGCATACATATCAACTAAGTGTGCCTTGTATAGGGACGCCTACAGCCATGAGGATCTCGAGTTGTTGGTGGACGAATTAAATCGTGGCATTGGTAACGCTAATGTGAAATGCGTCATGATGGGACATGAGATCACGAGTGTACCTGAGTACACTCGTAGAGCCATGTTCACCGTCACCATGATTACCAAGCAGCTGAAGGAGGGTGTGTGCCTAGTGGACTCTACCGACGGGCTGACTGGATCTGCCTGCATCCAGTTGCCCCAATATGATGAGTCGGAGCCTATGGAGATTGGCTCCTTGGCTCCGGGTCTCCACCAGATGGGGAGGGTCGCTCCAGATGACAAGGTTCCAGGTCGCTGCTTCCGCTGCCAGGGGAGAGGCCACCGAGCTCGAGACTGTCCGACGCCTATGGAAGTTAGCCTAGAGGAGAGACGCACCCAGCCACGCCGTGACCGTTCTGCCAAGTGCGAGCGTTGCCACTACGACGGTCACACGGCGGCCGATTGCAGAGCTGACTGGGCCCAGGTAGCCAGCCGCAGGCGCACCGCCGATAAGGGTGACCCTCCCGGGAAGCCCAGCAGAGTGGCCCATATGGAAGGGAGCGCGCCCCCAGCACCACCGCAGCAAGCAACCGCCCCCAAAGCCGCGGACCGAGCCGACGGGATGCCGCAGTTTGGGACCGTTCCAGCTAGGATCAACGTACTGGGCGGCGCGGCTGAACCCAACCGGGTTGGCCTGGGCTTCAGTCTCAACCACCTGGGGCCGGAGCTGGTGCAACCCTACAACATCGCCGAGCCAGAAGTCCTGAGGCCCCAGCCTTTTAGCCTCAACATGATGGAGCCTGCTCGGCCGAGCCTACCCAGCAAGAGTGAAGGGGCGCTACCCAGCGTCACTGAGACGATGTACGGGGAGGCCCTGGCGGCCGCTGAACGAGAGAGGCAGGAGGCGCTAGCCAGCGCATCAACATTGATGTATGGGGCGCCACCCGGCGCCGCCACCTGTGATGACTGGGGGGTGCTATCCAGCGCCTCCCACCTGGTGCCTGGGGCGACAACCGTCGCCGCCACCGAGATACCTGGATCCTGGAACGAGCCAGCCTCCAACCTGGTGCCTGGGGCGACAACCGTCGCCGCCACCGAGAGACCTGGATCCTGGAACGAGCCAGCAGTCCCAGAGGAAGGGGTGACACCCGTCACCCCCAGCCAGCCAGCGCCACCAGCCTGCAGGGAGAGCCCAACTACATGCCAGCCAGAGCCCCCTGCCAGCCGAAGGAACCCAGCTGCCCAGCAACCCCAGTCGAGCCAGGATAAGTTAAATTTGATAAATGTGTTGTATCCAAGCCATTGTAAAACCCCAGCCTTGCCTGTGCCCCCTGCACCAGAGGCTGGGGAGATTGAAATTTGGGAAAATAAGGACTTGCCTGTGCCACATGCACCTGAGTTCCTAGGGCAGGGGAGGGACATGAGTAAGGGCGAGCCTGTGCCACACGCACTTCAGCCCCATGCCACTGGGCATGCCTTGGACAAGGGAAGGGACCACTTGGGGCTAGGGGAGCCGACACCCAGGCAAGTGCCAGTCGCTTGCCAGTCTGTCATTGGGGAGGGTATCGGGGTGCCCCGGCCACACAAAGATAACGCTCAATGGAAACTTGTATCTAGCCAGGAGCAGCCCAGCCGTGTCCAGCCCCAAGAAGCAGCCGTGGTCCGAGCCGAAGATCCCCAGCCGCGTGTGCGAGGTAGATGGCTGCCTGGAAGCTTCTCTCACTGGTGGATGGTCCTGTGGGGCCTCCTGCTGGCAGCCGTGTGGCCTACAACCAGCTACGTCCTGGTGGGATGGGACTGCGCCAACCCCATCCACGTCACAGCCTACAATAAAGAAAAGATGTGCAACACGGAACCCCTACACCAGGAGGTGCCCCTGGGCCATGAAGTACACGTCCTGCAGCAAGTCAAGGTGAGGGAAACAACAGGATACAGTTGCCAGCTCACTGTGTCCCAGTGGACATTCAGGTGTGGGGTATGGGGTCACCTCAAGGTGACCTCGGTCCCCACCCTCATGAGGCCAACCAAGATAGATCCAGAAACGTGCCGAGACCTGGCCAGGAACCGAGTCTACACGCTGCCAGGCAAGACCCAGCCACTGACGTTCCAGTTGAACCATCCCCTGTTCTTCACCCTCGACATGGTGGGCGCCCTCGTCAACAGCCCCGAGGGGGTGGGTTGTGAAGGGGAGGACGTCCACTTCGAGAGCCAGCTGTACCGCAATGAATTAGTGCTCCAGGAGCGACGGCTGCTGGTTAAGGAAGAGACCTACGTAGTAGAGGATGGACGGGTGGAGTCCCAATCTGACCACCTGACCTTGGAGTGTCCCCATTCAGAGCTGTCTTGCATCACTGGGGAAGCCACCTACGTGTGGGATCACCTGGGGAGAGATTGCCCCTTGAGGCTGATCCGCAGCCTCCAGCCCAGCCTAGTGATGGATGCGTTCCTGGTTGACCATCAGGCCCAGTTTTTCATCAACATGACCAACCCCACCTCAATAGTGAACTGCGACTTTGAGGCCCATGCCACCAACCACCCAGCATTGTTCGTGGCAGCTGACCCAGCCGCGGCAGCGCTACCCAGAGTATCGGCCAGGGATGTTGATGTCCCCCTGCAGGCCCAGATACATGCAGGTTATATTGGATTTACTCTGGAGACCCGCATGAAAAGCACAGCAGCAGAAGAAGTAGCGGCCAACTGCTGGAAGCTCCAGCAACTAGACCAGGCCCACCCGGTGCGTGTCCAGGGGAGCACGTTCTCGGTGCTGAGGGGAGATGTCCTGCTCCAGCTTACCTGCCAACGCAACAAATATGTTGTCCGTGAACACAAGGAGTGTTGGGACAAAGTGCCAGTAGAGCCCACAGGGTTTGTAGACGCCGTGACACGAGTGTATAGCGGCCACGCCACCAAGATTCCCTGCTCATCCACATACCCCCTGACTGTGCACGCGGAGGAAGGCTGGATAGAGTTAACCCCCGCTCCTAAGAAGAGGCCACCCCCGCTGGATACGCCTAAGCAGCTGTTGACAGAACCCCTGGATGACTTCAGTTCAGGGGGCTTGTATTCGCAGGCTGAGTTGAATGACTGGCAGCAACTGCTGGCGTTCCCAGCATATAAAAGCGCCATGCTGACCGGCCTGTCCTATGGCTCATGCGTTCAGCAAGGCAGCTGTTTGGCCACAGGTGACCATGGGATAGTGTCCTACAACATCGACCGACTGGCGGAGGAAGGAGAGGCCGCCCTGGATGTCTGGGCTGGGTTCAGACAAGCTATTCACGAGTGGGGAGATGGCGCAGCCATCCTGTGTCTGCTGTTGCTAATCCTCAAACTGTTGGGGGATCTGACCATCATTTCTCTGGCAGCAGCACAAGGAGGTGTCCGGGCAGCCCTGAATGCGATGTCACAAGTGTTCCTGTACCATCCAACTTTGTATAGGAAAGCCTTGGCCAGAGCCCGGCTCACCCATGCCAAGTCCCGGGACTTTTCAGTAGACTGGGATGCCATTCCCATCGGCCGGGAAGCAGCCGAGGAAATGGTGTCCATGCAATCAGCCGATAGCGGGCATGACCGCCCAGGCAGGCCAGGACCGCCCTCTGGCAGACCCCGCGGCCCCTCGGGTGGTCAGGCTGCCGCCCAGACGGTCAACTTGGCAGCCAGTGCCCCAGCCGTTGCCAACAACAACCAGCATGCCCCACTGCTGACTGTCCCAGCAACAACTGTGCCACCCGCCAACCTGACACCTGCCGGCGCTGAACAACGTGTCCAACCAAAGCCAGCCTCTGCCTTCTACCCCACGTTGGGAGCCCATCAACCCTGAGAAACACTCACCACTAGGATTCCATTAAATCATTATCGTTTGTACATATCTTAGCCCTAAGGAGCGGACCGAAGGCCTCAACCACTGTCGGAAGTCTGGTAGGGAAACCCTCTTCCAGCCTTCCGAGGGGAGAGTTGTGGTATTCGGCAACCGTGAGCCATGCCTATGGCACCCCTGACCGGGGTTCGGTGGAGGGTCAATGGCCCTCCCCCGAGTCCTGGGGAAGGGGTCTGACGACCCCCTCCCTATGCTTAAAATTAATGATTGAATCTGCCAAGTTTATTATGGTTAACTGTATTGTTAATTCTCCCCCACCCTTTCCAGGGATGGGGGATCATTATTGCCCAAACTGACTATTGTGTATGTATTATAATGCTTTTATGTTATGATTATTTATTCCTATCTGTGTAGTTATTGTTTGTTCAAATTCAAATTCAAATATTTATTGGGACAAAACAACATATACATTTAATATTCAACATTCATAAATGGTAATTACATTGCATTAAGAATTTATTAATAAACTATTTTTATAAACAATGAATACTATAGGTTTAACACAATATAATACAAGTATCCAAGGACTGAAAAACGCCTGAGGGCGGTGTTGACAGCCTTTTAATTTTAGACTTCGATTTAAATGTTTTTTTTTTAAGCGGTATTTTTATATAAGTAATATATGTACACTATATACAGCAATATGCAAGGAAGGATGTTTCGGAAAAGTAGGGGGGGGGGGGGGGGGGGATAGGAAAGTGGAGAAAAAATAGGGTCTCTGTGCGATTATAAAAAATGTATATATTTTAGGCAATCAAAAGGTAAACTACAGGTTGACTTGTACAATCATAGATTAATGTTAAGGTCACAGGAGGGACACAATAGCCTGTCACAGGCAACTACAATACTGTCTAAAAGCTTTCTTTTCAATTTTTTATAAAATTTAAATCTAGAAGTTGCCTGTTCCACTATAAAGCTATTGTTAATGAAAAACGCATTCCAGGTGGCTGGAAGAGTACAAAGTGGAAGATTGTTAACCAAGTTTAATCTGGCAAATGGGATGCTATAATCTTCTTGGTTTCTAAGTCTAATATTACCCTGGGACATATGTCCTCGTGTTTTCCACATGTTAAAAAATGAGCAAGGGGCTATGTTAAGTTTAAATTCATACATGAATTTAATTCTAAAGTATTGCACTAACAATTCAAATGGTAGAATATTCATTGTTTTAAATAGTGGACCAGTATGGGCTATATAATGAGAGTCTGTAATTGCTCTGATTGCCATCTTTTGCTTGATTTCAATAGATTTTAAGTTACTTTCATACGAGCTTGAATAAATCAAAATTCCATAGATTAAATGACAATGAAATATAGAATAGTATAAGGTTTTAAGTGCGCTCCTAGTTAGAATTTTTTTACATTGTCTCAATATAAAGAGAGCTCTTGAGAGCTTTTCATTTAATTTCTGTATATGATACTTAAAATTAAGGTTAGGGTCAAAGTAAACACCTAGAAATTTTATGGCTGGAATTTCAGATGCATTGTTGACATAAGCAATGGGTTTGATAAGGTCAGGATTAGGATTCCTTGCACTAGAATTATTCTCATTGATATATAAATGAATATCATCCCATTGTATTGATCCTAAGTTAGAATAGAACACTGTAAATTTAGTTTTATCAGGATGTAGAGAGAGCTGATTTGATCTAAACCATGTAGAAATTTTTTGCAATTCATCATTTACAAAATTAGCAAGTTGATTCAAATTAGACCCTGAAGCTAGTAATGTGGTGTCATCACAAAACAGCAGACTTTTAAGTAAAGTACAGTTTGGAAGATCATTAAAAAATATCAAAAATAAAATCGGGCCAAGTACTGATCCCTGGGGGACGCCCCAGGTTATATCCAATTTAGAGGATTCAGCATTTCCTACCTTAACAAACTGTTTGCGCTCTGATAGATAAGATTCGAACCATTGCAACAAATTTCCATGAATACCTATCTTTTTCAGTTTCATTAGGAGAATATGTTTAGGAACACAATCAAATGCCTTTTTAATGTCCAAAAATATACCAATAGTGTATTCATTTCTGTTTATTGCCTTGGCCACATGATCAAGTAAATGAATCATAGGGTGAAAAGTTGAGTTAAGGTTTTGAAAGCCAAATTGAAGACTATCAATGATATTGTTTGAAGCTAAATATTGTTTCAGAGCTGTGGCTATAATCTTTTCAAGAATTTTGGAGAAGATACATA
This sequence comes from Acartia tonsa, assembly GCF_053477335.1. Lineage (NCBI taxonomy): Eukaryota > Metazoa > Arthropoda > Copepoda > Calanoida > Acartiidae > Acartia > Acartia tonsa. The sequence continues at coordinate 36,348,634 of NC_137266.1, forward strand.
GCAATGAAATGGGTCTGTAGTCATTCACACAATGCATGTCACCCCCTGTCTTGAAGACTGGCGTTATTTTGGCTATTTTCAGTTGTATTGGCACTTTCCCTGTTTTTATGGAAAGATTAAATATATGACAGAGAGGATTTTTTACAGAATCAATAATCTTTTTAAGTAAAAAGGGGGACAGACCATTAAAATCAGAGCTTCTTTTATTTTGCCATTCTAAGACCACCTCAACTATTTGAGCAGGGGTAATTTCAGGTATTGAAAAGATGTGTTCTGATTCTTCAAGGTAAGAATCAGGTGGTCTATCAGATGGTTCGATCCTTTCATTTATTTTGCTTGCTATTGAGGTAAAATGTTGATTAAAGGTATTACAGATATCTATTCCACCTGTGACCTCATTATCATTAATAAGTAATTTATCTGTGACAGACTTATCCTTAGTATTAGAAAGCCCAGCAGCCTCTTTAGTAATTTCCCAACATTTTTTAGTATCACCATGATTTGATGTTAAAAGTTCAGAATAATATTCTTTTTTTCTATTTCTAATAAGTCTATTGTAATGATTTTTAAAAGCATTAAAACGCTGCCTGTTATATGCTGTTGGATTCCTAGACAACACTTCATAGAGTTCCATTTTTTTATTTCTTGCCCCTAAAATTTCAGGAGTCATCCATTTTTGGATACTATGCTTACTCCTGTCAAATCTAACCTCTACTTCACTAAAGTAACGGTTAAAATAGCTATAAAATATTGAATTAAAATAATCAAAGCTTTCCTGTACATTTTCCATTTCATACATTCTACTAAAATCAACATTTTCTAAATCATTTCTAAAAGAGTTTATATTATTTTCTGAGAAATTTCTAATTTTAATATACTTAGAACTTACTGGTGGTTTTTTGTCATTTATTATGTAAAAAGTGGAGAAATGATCACTGAAGTAAGTAGTTATAATCCCACTTGTGAAAGATTCTTTAATTTCATTTACCCAAATATGATCTATTAATGAAGAAGTAGAATAATTTATATTTTGGGCCACCCTAGTTGGGTGTTTAATAATTTCGAGGAAACCTGATGCAAACATATTCTCTATGAAATTTGCAACATGTGGGTCCTGATAACAAGACAAAATATCATAATTAAAATCACCAGCTAAGATACATTTTTTGTTATGGCTATTTATATTATCCAGTAATCCCAACAGTGTATTAGAAAAATATTGGTGCTGCTGGTTTACAGAAAAGTTTTGGTTGTTTCTACAGGGAGGTCTATATATATTTGATATAAGAAATTTCTTATCTTTTGTGAATTCAACTTCCAAAGTAAGGCTTTCAAATATCATTTCTTCAAAGATTGAAAGATTGTTAATAATTGAGAATTTATAGTTGGCCTTAACAAATATACCTATTCCCCCTCTTAAATGTTTAGTTCTTTGCTTAAATATGATTGGATGATATCCAGGTATGATAAATAAGGACTTTTCAACAATTTGACCTATTTCTTGGACACAAATAATATCAAAGAAAAAGTTTTTTTCACTAAAAAATAATATTAAATCTAAGAGGCCCTGAAAATTTGCCTTAATCGAATTTATATTAATATTAAGTAAAGAAAGATCTTTTGAGTTTTGAAAAGATTGGATAAAACTTTCAGGACTATAATATTTGCTGTCTATTATAATGCTTTCATAAGGTGAAAAATTTTCATCTTGTTCATTATTATTTAAAACATGGACAAAGTCAAATTTTTTGTCAACCTGTAGATTATAAATGTTAAGTAAATTCATTAATTTCCATGTAGAAATACATTTTTATAAAGCACAGAGAAAAAGGATTGGGAAGGGGGAATGGGTTAATGTAAAAATGTGTAAGAAAGGTTAGCAAACAAAACGAATAAAATAATAGATGCATAACAGCACCAAAGTTATGTGCGATTAAAATACTATCCGTATAAAAGAGGCGGGTTGCGGACAAATTTAAGAAGTCAATTTCAGCAGAGAAAAATAAAGTAGAAAATATTTTAAGTAATTTTAAGTTGATGAAGTCATAAAATAAAGTAAAACATTTTACGATGCTATCATTTTGTAAGAATACAGGAAATACTTTGCAATATAATTTTTCAAAGACTTTAAAAGAACAAGAGATATATACAAGTTATTAAAAAACAAACTTATTTTTTATGCATTGTTATAGAATTTTGTATCTTATTCAGAGCACTTCATTCATATAATTTTGGATTCGAAGAATGTGGGAGAATAGTTACTTTTACAAATAAAAAAGGGGGAGGGAAAGATATTATGTGTGAGAAGAGGGGATTATAATTTTTAATTCCTAGCTTCTCATAGAAAGTGTAAAGTAGAATAACAATGGGCGGAGCTAGTTTAAGAAGGTATTATGAAAATAAGTAAAGATTAAGTCTAGGTTCCGAAATTTTGGGGATTAAAGGCTTAACGGCTTATGTGTGGACTTTAAACAATGGAATTTCATAATCATATATTAAAGTAGCTAATGCTATTTTAAGTTACTTTGAATTATATGTATAATTATGTTTTCATTGTGTGAAAAAATAGAACAGTCATAGATTTTAGAATAGATGACAAAGTATTATGTTATTCTATATTAAATTTTTCCAAGCAGTATTAGATGAAGCAAACTAATTATTAATAAATCATACTTGTAGCAAAAAAAAGTAAACCTGAACTGTTTTAAATAAATTCAACCTGTATCTACTTATATTTTCCAAGAGAAGGTATGTTTTCTTCAGAATATAAAGAAATATATTGTTAGCTTAGTTTCATTCTAGTGATAACTAACAAATGATAAAGAGAGAAGTATGAAAATATTTTTAGAACTTTTGCTGAGAAATGATAATTAAAGCTGAAAATTGACTAAATAAAATTTTTAGGCTTATAATATTTAATTAAAATTTTTCTCTTGGAAAAGAGTCCTTTTGAGGTCATTGTCCGTTGGTAATTGATGTAGTTGGATATTGTTCAGGAGATCTGTTGTCAGGTTGATGACGTCATTATGGCTCTCGCTTAAGGACTCTTGTGCTGTGTTCAACTTCTGCTTCTTCTTATTTTTCTTAGCTGATTTTCTGGTGCCAGCCTTGAAGACACACTTCTGAGGCTGGGTTGAGGCACGAGTTTTTGGTCTGGCACCCATCTGTGAAAAGGATGGTGTAGGTGTGGGTGTAGGTGTTGATATGCCGACGGAAGTTGTAGGTGTTGGTGGGACAGGATCCTGCTGTCTGGAGAGGGCACTTCTAATCACTTCTTGCAGAGGTGTGCTGGTGTTCTTAATGAAGTGTTTTGTGTTGGGATGAGACTTCAGTATGAACACAAACTTAGAGTCCAGTGTCCAGGCTGATTTTACCTCTGGATCTGACTTCAACTTGAGGAGATATTCATGATTCATCTTGGTCAGGTCAGGGGTAACATAATAATTTTCAATTTTTAAGACTTCTTTTTCTTGGTCTGTGGGAGAGGGGATGTGGTCTCTTTTGTGCTCCAGAAACAGGTTTCTCCAGTAGCGGGAACGGAATCGGACAATAATAGTTCTGGGCAGTAAAACATTACTCTCCTTGCACCTTTTGGCCTTTCCAAGGAAATGAGCATTTTCAAGTAGCTGGTGGAGGGGGGGTACTGTGACAGGTCCCCATTCAGGATCTTGAACATCAGGAATGGCCCTTTTCAGCACAGGTAGAATAATGCGCTTGTATGCTTCCAGCATACAAGCCCCAACTGTTTTGTACCTTTTAACATTTTCCCTGGGCACCGTAAGGTTATTGATCCTTACTGACCAGTTACGAACATACTGCTCTCGCTGGTTTAAAGCCTCCTTAAGGGTCACAATCTCCTTTTTTAGTAAAGTAATTTCACTTAAATCCATTTTGAGCTAAAAGATGTCACAAGGAGAATGTTTATAATCACAGAAATACTCAGAAGAATAGAGAATGATAATGCACTGATTCACTCCACTTTAAAAAAGATATAGATTACACAAATAGTAGCTACTAGTTTAGGAGATATTGATAATGGCCACGCCCCTTTTTTATAGGATAGTATTATTATTATCTAATTGCACATTAGGGAGGAGATGTTATCCCTATGAACGACTATGAACGACTATTGTTGTATATAGCTTTAGTACCCTTTAGACCTGCAATAAAGTGACAACTGAAATAGATGTTGATTATTATTTGGTGAATGCTAGAGAAGCGTAGCTTCTCTATAGTAAGGTGTCCACGTCTGTCACACTGCCGTAATCTAATTGAACTCCGGTGTCTGCCATTTATCCTCGGCGGATACCACACAATTATGGAAGTTTTCAAAATAGATAGTTTTGATTTACGTAATAACGACAATCTTTCCTTATAAAGCTCCTCATTTATCAACAAATATTAAAACAAAAAAAACTTCCTTTAGTAAACCTTACCCACCAAAAGTATTTTAATTACCTTTTAAATGTTTATCTAAAAAGTTAAAAATAGCCCATTTAGTTATAAAACAATGATTATGAAAAGATTTACAAAATTGTAAAATAGACAAATATTCTAAAATTCAGAATTTTAAAAACAAACAAGGATACAAGGCACTCGGGGCTAACAAAACTGGTTTTAATCTTATAATTTTTCGTTTTAATATCCGCGGAAAGCTGTCTATAATACGATGCTAAAAATAACTATTATTTAACACCCGCTTATTCTAAACTTAAAGTTATAAATTTTGTACAGGAGAACCTTATCAGTCCTGCGGTTAATGAGATCCTTCGGTACAGACAAACAGACAAACATCATGTTCTATAAGGATTCTCCCTTTCTGTGAGAATACTAAGTGATGCTAGACCAATTAATTAATTTTGCTAACTAGCATCCGGGAGAGAGACAAAGATAATTGGATTCTAAAATACTCTAATAGGAAAGGACATACATACGGGTGGATGTAAAGAAATATCCTAGTTATAGAGTAGCTACACTATTAACAAGACTGAATATGTCTATAAGTAGCGCAACTATCAAACATCCATACAAACACAAAAGATTACATGTTTAATGTTTATATCATATATTTGCAGGAAGGGAGGGGAAAATAGACTGTTAATTGCACTGATACCCAAAGTTTTATATCCGCGTTATTTTGGCTCAAAAACTTTGGTTACTTTAATTGAATTTGGATTGGTTGATTCCAAAACCAATAATGGTTTGCAAACTTTTCATACAATCATATTAATTTACAGAAGGGGTAGTTTTGTTCATCATAATTGTCCTAAAGTTAAGAAAATTTATCTATATTCACACAAAGACCATATTTCAGTTGCATAAATGTTTAATGTGACAGATGAAAACATTAATGATTTTCATATTCCTAATTAATTACGGCGTTTATGCTCTTACATATTTAGAAGTGATTATAAGAGTTTACAATGGCGAAGCTTCTCTATAACTAGTATGTACCTTATTTTCTCTGATACAAGATTCATCCTCTTCCCTTCCCCAGAACACCTTCACCATTTCCTCGTCTCCAGGATACCTGAAAAATTTATTCTATCATAATTCTTTTATTACCTATTACAACAGATCTATGGTATAGCTGTATATATAGACAACTATTTCACTTTCTTTTTCAAAGACCTCTTTCGTCTGCTTCTAAATTATTTTCTGCTACTTAGCTGTGTTTATATAAGCGACACCATTGGTTGATTTTTAATGACCCAATAGAAAGGTTGCACAAGGCGGTTGCGATGGGGAGATACTGTTATTTAACCCTTTTTTCCTCTGGTGTTATACTCTAATCCTATTGCCTAATTGGGGCGGGATGCTCCTTCGATTTAAAGAGATCATCTAGAGAACCCAAGGGCATCATCGGCTTGTAATGGGATGCAATACTCTAACGCTCAATGGTGGATATTATGTTAAGTAACATCCAACAGACGACAAACCCTTTGATTGAACTAACTGTGGCTCAGAAGTCAAAACTGTAAATGGTAATAAGTTGCACCTGTTTTGGGCCAATTTATCCCCCCATTGCTCAAACTATTTATGTCACGCACCTGACATAGCAGCAGTAGGAACCATTACCTACCCGACGACGAGGGGTATAGTCACGGTCCCGGGTTACAGGAAAGATAGCAAAAAATACAAAAAATTTGAATGATATTTGTTTAAAAATGCTTTTTGATATTCAAAAAAGCTAAAGTTGAATGTCACTGAAAATAAAAATAATAAAAATGCGGTTTCTAGTTTGTGGTTGAATACATAGTCGCAATTAGGGGGAGGAAGATTTATACAACCCCCCCCCCCACCCAATCTTCCAAAAAAAAATTAATTTTTGATAAATATTCTTAAATATAAATTAACTAAAGTAGAAATATATTTCCTACTGCTCCTATATCTGGTACCAAAAGATAAGTTCTTATAAACGGGGGGTTGATATCTTTCCCCACCCCCCACTCGCCAAAAATCATGGTTTCGCCCCTGGTTAAATGTGTTCCCACATAACACATACATACTTTCATATTTACAAGGTGGCTGCCAAAAAAATATTTTCCCTTAAAATAACAAAAAAGGATTTAAAATTTAGCCATTCTAGCTTCAGTTTTATCGACGAAAAATACGAAAAATATTTACAACTATTTATATATGCATTATAATATATTCTGACTTTGTAAGGATTACTATTTATGCATTAAATATTTCAAGGTCGTTAATTATGTGCTACTTAACAAGAAGAGAGAGAGGATATTGTAAATTATTCTAGTACTTTAATTTTATAAACAAGTTTTTTCATTCATAGCTAAAAATCTGTAGGGACTTTTATTGAATTGGTCGATAAAATAAGCAGTGTTTAGACCTTTCTACCAAAAATAAACTACAAAAGGCATTATTTTGTTCATGATAATTGAAGGTGTACATTAATTCATCATCCATTGTTTATCACTTATGGTCACAACTATCCTTGTTTATCAAAAATTAATAAAGTATAATTGGACATAATCATTGTTGCTTGTTTTTTGAACACCCTGTAAGCATTCTCTTATGAATACATGTTGCTGAAAAATATGCATAACGCACATTAGTAGAATTTCTAGAATAAAAATATTACATAATCACTGAATAGTGGAGCGCAGCTACTCTATCGTTAAGTGTATTGTTATTTCTTGTATCTTAGCTACTTTTGTAATTAGGATATGTACAATATGTACGTCAGTACGTCCGTGCAAAAATATATATAAAAACAACCCCAATGTTGATAAACAAAATGTCTTTTCTACAAAGATTACAATTATTAATTCACAAAGTTTGAACACTGGTATTGAACCAACCAATCAAAGTTCACTAAAGTCCCCAAAGTAATTAAGCCAACAAATAAGAAAACGTTATTATAAAGTGTAATAATAGAGTGTCACTCTGTGGTTATTATATTTTATAAAATTGTCTTTAAACCCAGGCACCCTTTGTATAGTAGAAAATTGCATCTATTGGCATGAAAATAAAATATTAAAATAAGCCCAAGGATTTTGCCAAAAATTGACAAGCCCTCAATTTTTTTGCAGATAACTTTAACAAGGTTAACAACGCAGGTTAAAGCGACCAAAAGTTTTGTATTGGTCTATAAAATTGATCTATACTAGTAGTACTCAGGAATCTAAAGGGATATGAGAATGGCCTATAAATTGATTTACATCAACAATGATGATAAGAAAAATGCCATATTAAGAAGATTACAATTGTTGGTTAAAACGTTTGGACACCCACGTTAATGAATCAAAATTCATTAAAAGTTCCCAAAATTTTTTTGTTAGGAATTTTTTATTTTTGGGGGGATATTTCCCCCCCCCCCCCCAATTGTTTAGGGGGGGTAAATACCCCCTCCTTAATGTTTTGGGGCTGCCTACGGCACCCCTTGGGTAGGGGTAAATTTTAAATGGGGTGGGTAAAATGAAAAAATTTTGGAGTGCCTACGGCACCCCCAAATTCGTTTGGCGGGAGTAATCCCCAATTTACCCCCTCCCTTGGACGTCTTTGTTTAATGTCTTTAGTTATGACATGGTGTCCTGCCAAGATTCGAACCTTTCACCTTCTGACGACAAGCAGATGCGCTAGGTGTTGAGCCACGGTCGCGGGTAACATGGAAACCTTACCCTTGCTGGCAAAGGTCACTGGTAAGCCACCAGGGTACAAGATCAGGGCTGTCAGCCAGGCATCTCACATTCACTGTGGGGAGAACACTAAAATATAACAATATTTGTCAGACACCTCATATTAATCTATCTATCTGTCTGTTGTCAGTCTGTGTGTCTATCTTTATTTCTGTTCATCTTTATTAGTCTCTATGTCTGTCTGTCTCATTGTCTTTTTTCCGTCTGTATGTCTGAGTGTTTGAAAATCCATCCATCTGTCTGTATGTCCGTTTGTCTTTCTGTCTGTCTCTCTGTTTGTCTGTTTGTCTTTCTGTTTGTCTGTTTGTCTTTCTATATATATGTCTTTCTGTCTTTCTTTCTGCCTATATGTCTGTCTGCATGTCTGTCTATCTATCAATCAATCTATCTATCTTAATTTACCTATCAACATAATCACAATTGTATCCCACGCCACGTGCTCCAGAACCGGTTCCAACCAGTGTGACTGAGCGGGCCGCGGCCAAACCAAACCTTGCTGAAAGGTCCTCTAGTGCGGCAGTCATCACGTGTTTGCCGTGGAAGAACATGTTTCCGGTCCCTGCGGACGAACTTCTTGTACCTTAGACAAATTTTAATGATTGAAAAGTAAAGCTTTTTCTCTATTTAATGTCAGTCTGTCCATCTATATGTAATATGAAAATCATAATGGCCATATCGAATTTAAATCATGTAGGATGATCTCTTTAATAACTAGGCATAATCTGGAAAGCTAAAAAATGATCATTGCCACTTGCCAGAAATGTGACATGTTGATTTTTTTTCTTCATATTTTCATACTTTTTAAAACTTTGAATATTTGGACGATTGGGAATTATGTTAAAATTGTAGCAACTCTACATTGTTTTAGCCCTGCCACAGTTATAAAGTAGCTGCGCTACTAAATTTATTACAATACCTGCATAATTATCGCTAGTGCAATAATGAATCTCAATTTTGTGATGATTTGCAAACGGATTCATTTTGGCGTTGCTTGACCAGATACCATGATCTCTTGACAGTTCCTGGACATAGTTTAGATTAAAGGAAGGCTGCAATAAAAACATTGATCCAACAACTGAAAGCCTGCCATAAATAGACCCAATACTCCACATTTGAAGCCTTCAGATTTTTTATTATTGAAGCTAAATACTTCGAATTTGAGGTTTTGGGCCTACTTGTGGCAGTCTTTTAGCAGTACTTCGGTGTATTTAATCAAGGCTTCCTTTAACTAATCAGACAAACCCCAAACTGTCTTAGTTTTGAGCAAGACGATTCCTGTGACGTCATATAAAAAGGGAAGGGGGGAAGAAAATTTCTTCCCTTTTCTCCCATCTCTTTTGAAGAGATTTTCTTCCCCCCTTCCCTTTTTCTTTCCCGAAACGTATATGACGTAACTGGAATCGTCTTGCTCAAAACTGGTACAGTTTGGGGTTTTTCACTAATCATCTCTTGGCATTTATTAGACCAAAGTTTTTAAACACGTAATCTCATTTGTTGGTGACTTTTTATAAATCTTGATTGGTGGTTATTAACTAGTAGCATCCAATCTTTTCAACCAATGATTTTAATCTACAGGAGTAGTAACTTATTACATCAAAGGGGATCTACATTAATTATTATCTTCCATTGTCTTAACCCTTAAGATCCCTGGTGATGTAAGAATTGTGTGTAAAAGAGCATGAGAAATATTTTATCCATAAATCTTTTGTATGACACATTGCAATAAAACATAATCTATTGTCTATTACAGCTTTGGGGTACAGGGATAGGACAATGGATGATAAATTATTATTTCTACTTTATAAACAAAGGACAATTACGTTAATTAGCCTCGCAATTGTGGCATTTTCCCTTAAAGTGCCTTATTAAGCATACAACCCCTCCCTTAATACATTGAAAATTAGGTGGGTAGAAGTAGTTTTTTCCTTTTTTTCATTATTGCTTTAGGTCAGATTAGTTTAGGTTATATTAGATACTGAGAGGACCGTAGGGTTAGGACACTGCAGGTGTAAGCTCCGCAGGCGGCGATGGGTTAAAACCTCCCCTCTAGGGTTAGAAAAAGTAAAAAAAAAACACCTTTTTTTGGTCCTACGACAAACGCAGGAGTCCCAAACGTCGGAGTGGACTCTCAACCTAACCTAACCTATTTTAGACCATATTATAGGTTTTTTAAATGCCTAACCCCTGCGGGGTGCTTATTTGTTCATTCATATCTTAACCTAACCTAATCTGTATAGAAATACTTGATAAAATTAATATTTTAACACTCATGCGTTTGTCCACTCCGACGTTCGGGACTCCTGCGTTTGACCTGGAACCCTTTCTCTTAATTCCAAATTATTTCAAAAATAAAGCGGAGGGAGGGAAGGGGATTAGGGTGTAGTTCCAAACTAGGATTAATTGTGGGATTTGGTGGAGAGTAATTAAATTCCATGTTTCTATCCATGCACCCCAGATTATAGCAAAATACAATGTAGGTAAAAAAAAAAGGTTGAGTATGTTCAAAAAGTAGAGAGATTCTATCGTTTAAAACAAGCAAATATTTCCGTTTTTGATAACTTAATGTATTCAAAAATATACAGAATAGAAATATCATTAATACTTTTAAACAATCTTAATCAGTTAGGGAGTTGAATTCATTTTTATAGAAGCAGAAATATAATCTATGATTATGGTTTGGACCCTCTAAAACTGTAATCTACCTTTCCACTTTCCCCTCTCTTGGTGAAGATATCTTCAACGCCGATACGATTTTTGAAATGTAAGATTCTACTTTACCCTCTCTTGGTGAAGATATCTTCAACGCCGATACGATTTTTGAAATGTAAGATTCCACTTTCCCCTCTCTTGGTGAAGATATCTTCAACGCCGATATGATTTTTGAAATTTAAGATTCCACTTTTGCCTCTCTTGGTGAAGATATCTTTAACAAGAGAGACAAAAGTGGAATCTTATATTTCAAAAATCGTATCGGCGTTGAAGATATCTTCACCAAGAGAGGGGAAAGTGGAAGGGTAGATTACAGTTTTAGAGGGTCCAAACCATAATCATAGTTTATATTTCTGCTTCTATAAAAATAGATTCAACTCCCTAACTGTTAATGGAAAAGAAAATGGATGATAAAATTGATTTACGTTCTGAATGATGATAAACAAATTTAACCTTCAGGTCGATTAAAATTATTAACAGAAAATTTTGGACACGAATAGATTTGAACCAACCAATCACAATTTAATTAAAGTATCCAATGTTTTTTAGCAAACTAATATTAAAACGTGGTTATAAAACTATTGTAATATTCAAAGCATTTAATGAAATTGGTCGTCTATTCTAAATTGCAAATCTACTTTTATACATATAATTGAAAAAGTACGTTCGTTTGACCTTCCGTCAAAGGGAAGATAATTTGTTTGACCGCAATACATTATTTTCTTAATCTTTATAATGAATGATAATATACACCAATACTTACTTTGTACTACCGTTTTTTTTTCATTAAAATAAGGTGAAGTTAAGAAATTCGTAGGCTTTTTTCTTCTGCTATAGATGCCTAAAACTACTTGCAAAGAAACCAGCGGGGATTCTAAATTGTTACCTTTTCAAGTGAAGTAGAGCCACAAGCTGATGGGGTTAGGTCACAACGCTCCCTAAACATTACCAAAATTAGTTTCATATTTATCAGGAAGCTCTTTATTGTGACTATAAAAAATATGACGTCATACAATGCAAATGACCAAAAATAGGCCGATATACAGACTGAATTACCAATGCAATGGTAGGCCAGTATGACGTAAGTTTTTATTGGCACCATAAGATGCTTCATTTATCGTTATTTGTAAGCATCCTTTTTAATAAATCTTTTCAAAATATAAAATAATTTTTTTTTGAAGATTTCATTTTCTTGTATGGTTTGTTAAAATGTTAACTTTATTGCATGGTAAAATTACATGGAAAATTAGACATAACAGACTAATAAGTTATTTATACCAAAAATAAATCAAATCAATTAAAGATTGGTCGAACAACTAATGTCATGCCTCGAAAAAAAAATTTGTTAACCAATAAATAGTAAAAACAAACATGAAAGCGGCTAAAAAGCTTTTAAATGGTGTTATGGCTACCATTGATATACTATGGTCAAATGTGCCCCATAGTTACATTCGCATTGAAGAAAAAATAATATCTGTATCATAATGGCATTTGAAAAAGTCTAACTAAGTTTATCTTACATACGGAAGGACAGACTGACTGACAGAATCCACCAAAGGAGAAAGGGTACATTGGACTATAAACTGCACTAGTACCGAAAGTTTTATGACTTTTGGGTACTTTTATTAAATCTTATTTGCTGTTATCAAACTAGTCGTGTCTGAACTTGTCAACCAATAGTTTTAATCTACAGAAGGGGTGCTTATGTTATCAGCAATGGACTTGGATATTAATTTGTCATCCATAGTCCTATCCCTTAAGATTCCTGATACCTACCATACCAAAATTCTGGTCTTACGAGAAATACATTTTCTAAATTAAGTTTGCAGTTTCCTTTTTATATGATCCAAACTTGATATCGATATATTGGAAAAATTCCATCCATACAACAAGGAGGGAGGGAGGGGATATTAGCCGGTGAATTTTAATGGAACCCAAAGTGTTAAAGTTATTTTCTCTTATTCGTTAGCTTACAAACTGTGTGTATTTTTATTAAAATGCATTGGCAAGACTTTTTCGCCCATTCTATTCTACAGAAGGGGTAATTTAGTTTTTCTTAATATGGGGTGTACATCAATGTATCGTCTATTGTCTTATCCCAAACTATCCCTGCCATAAATACAATATATATACTATACAATACATATTAGAATTTCAAATTTTGTCTGTAGAATATTCAATAGGATGTATAAGTTATTAAAGCTTCAATTTTGTACTTTTACAAAGACGACCTATAATACCATTTATATCTGGAAGGGAGAGGACAATGGGATGTTTATTAAAATAGTCTCCAACGTTTTCTAATAATACGTTTTATTAAAATAGTCTCCAACATTTTCTAATAATACGTTTTATTAATTCGTTGGCTCACCAACTTTGGTGACTTTTCTTGAATTTTTATAGTGTTCATTAAGTTGAGTATTCAAACGTTTCAACCACTCATGAAAATCAACATATGGGGTAATTTTATTTATTAACAAAAGGGATGTACATCAATTTATTGGTCATTGTCTTATACCTTTAGAACCCTGCATCTATATACCAACTTCTTTAAAAAGGCAAAACTCATTACTAAGCATTCAAATTGCAGACAAAGGTCGTGTAATCAAAAGGTTTAGTGTCTATAATAAGATCTACAATTTAGTAAACAAAACCCAAAAAGTACTATTTTGTAGTTTTGTAGAAGCTTTTATAGTGCCTATAATAAAAATATATATAAAAATGACGGCATACCTACCATTGGTCAATTAAAATGTATACTGTTCTACCATTGGTCAATTAAAATGTATACCTTTCTACCATTGGTCAATTAAAATGTATATTGGCCTGCAATAGGTTTTTTATTCTTTGTATTTGCCTTGATTGGTCATTTTTGTATATTATAATTTGCACATGCGCATATAAATGTTTAATTGCACTAGAGAAAAAAATGTAAAAATATTTGTGTATTTATTTACCTGCAATTTTGGATGCTAGTACAGTGTCCACCGTCGGGCAGGAATATCATCACATCCTTATCTTTATAGTCGGTGCCCTAGATAGATAGATAGATAGATAGATAGATGAACTGCCATCATTACACTTGGAAAAAGAATATGCAGACATACAGATAGATAGATAGATAGACAGATATACAGATAGATAGATACCTGTTGGTGAAAATAAACAGCTGAACTGCCATCATTACATTTGGCAAAAGAAAATACAGACAGATAGACATACAGACAGACATAGAGATAGCTGATAAATAAACAGCTGAACTGCTATCATTACACTTGACCAGCGGATATACAGACAGACATACAGATATATACCTAACCTGATGATGGAAATTAAAAGCTAAACTGTCATCATTACACTTGGCAAGCGGATACACAGACAGACAGGCAGATAGATAACTGTTGGTGAAAAAAAACAGCTGAACTTGGCACTTGGCAAGAATATATACAGACAGACAGATAGATTAATAGACAGACAGACACACAGACAGACAAACAGACAAAGAAGATAAGAAGCCAGACAGAAAGATACATTTTAATTGAAATAAACAGCTGAACTCCCATCATTACACTTGGCAAGCTGTTAGATAGATAGATAAACAGACAGATAGACAGACAGATAGATAGACAATCAGACATATTATACCTGTTGATGAAAATAAACAGCTGAACTGCCATCATTACACTTGGCAAGAGGATAGGCTGATAATTCTTCCCTAGAAACACAAATCATATTCATCAATGAACTGTTAATATACTGGTACCCAAAGTTTTATAACAACGTTATATTATTCATTGGTTCAAAAACTTTAGGTACTTTTATTGTACTTTGATTTGTTACTTCTAAACTAAATCAATAATAGTAATAGTGTCTAAATTTTTTAACCTAAAATCTTAATGTAATTTTGTTTATCATCATTGGGTACTATATACATCCATCGGCCCTTATAATACCTGACTTTATATATAACACATTGATACATTTCCAATTGTAATTTTTGGGTTATTGCGGCGCTGTTTACCAAAGAAAATGTCTTTTTTGATTATTTGTTTTGAATACCTGACAAGCTTAATAGCCGTAGAGAAACCAACACTGCACACCAGTAATACACAATTTAAACCTGTAAAAAAAAAAAAAATAAGTGTTTCAATTTAAAATAATTTTTAGTAGCTAATATCCTCTGTAATTTGAAATGTATGTCCACCTGTCACTTCGTCTGTTAGAAACAGTATAGGTGAACGTGATTATAATTGAACCAGACCCCAATATAAACCTTTCCCCGCCATCATATGGGCTACTTGTCAGGGATAAGACAATCCTTATAATAAAGTAACAGGATGTTTGTGTGTCTGTCTGTGTGTTTGTTTGTACCGAAGGATCTCGTTTATCGCTGAACCGATCGGGTTCTCCTTAACAGGGTAGCTTCTCATAGGCCCGGGGAAGGTTTATAATTATTTTGGGGGAGGGTACCACCACCCTCCCAAGAGAAATGACAAAAAAATCAAATTTTTAAAAAATTTATGGGAGACTTCAACGCCAAATAAAGAGGTTTCGTACGTAAAAAAATATCGTAGAGACTTTAACAAACAAAAACATTTAAAGTGCCACTAGAGGCCTCTAGGGGCGTATCCGCTAGTGGCTGATAAATTGATGTACATCCAAATGATGATAAACAATATAACGCATCTGTAGATTAAAATTAATGGTTGAAATGTTTAAACACTCAATATAATGATTTAAGTAATCATAATTCAATAAAAGTCCCCAAAGTTGTTAAGCCAATGTTTAAAAAAAAGGTATTATAAAACTTTGGAGACTAGTGTAATAAACAACTTAATGTTCCCTCCGTCCCTGGCTACTAGTATTTTATAATTGAAAATATTACCTTTCATTTTATGATTTTCTTCTCGTATAATCAATCTATAGATCAATAACCAAAATTTAAAAAGACAATAATGACAACATCCAAAACGAGCGAAGCACCAAAACAGTAAATTATCTAATTCTTTCTAGTTGACTAAGTAAATTTTATGCTCTTTTAGTAAGGGATATCTTCACACAGGGGCGTCCAAGCTTTTTTTTTGGGGGGGGGGGGAATTCGTTCTTGGGAGGGGTAAAATGGCGGGCGAAGCGCGCCGCAAATTTTTTACCCCCCCCCCCCCAAAAAAAAAAAAAAATGTTTACCCCGGGGGTAAAATTTGCTTGGGGGGGTAATTATCCTTTCCTGAAATCTGTTGGCAGGGGTAAATTTTTTTTGCCCCCCCAAAAATTTACCCCTGTTGTAAATTTTTTGTGGGGGGGGGGTATTTTTGGACGTATATGTCTTCACAAATAATCTGTAGTTTTTCTATTTCCTCTAGAAAATCACACAGGTAGACAACGAAGTTTTAAAATGACTGATTGATTTAATTACTCAGTAATTCGCTACTCTGAATATTAAGGTTCAAATAGTTCCTAAAGTAACAACCTTTGGTCAAGTATCAAAAGTGGGACAAAAAATGAAAAATAAAAAAAAATTTACCCCCTCCAAACGCGTTCTGTGTCTAAAAAGCTTATTGATGTCTTTGGTTTAATTGTTTCTCAAATATTCTTCAAAACAAGAATGATTATTGTACAAATGACTAGGTAGCGCAGCATTTTATTGTTTAAATCAGTGTTGCGGAGCCGTAGCCGGGAGCCGTGGAGCCGCCATATTTTGCTGGAGCCGGAGCCGTAATTTTCGTTAAAAAACGGCTCCGGCTTCGGACTAGATAAATAAAGAGATTTACTATCCTTATACTAAAGTAACAGGATGTCTGTGTGTCTGTCTGTGTGTCTGTGTGTACCGAAGGATCTCGCTAACCGCTGAACCGATCGGGTTCTCCTTAACAGGGTAGCTTCTCATAAGTCCCGGGAAGGTTTATAACTATTTTGGGGGAGGGTACCACCACCCTCCCAAGAGAAATGACAAAAAAATCGAAATTTTAAAAAAATTAGGGGAGACTTCAACGTCAAATAAAGAGGTATCGTCATAAAAATTAACTTTAACAAACAAAAACATTTAAAGTGCCACTAGAGGCCTCTAGGGGCGTAGCCGCTAGTATATTATAATTTGGTAACTCTGTTTTGTCATGTGCAAATGCCCTTATTAAGTTTTCCAAGTCCATTTTTATCAAAAATTGAACTTATAAAACTTTCAAAAGTCGAAAATAGACGCGGGGAAAAAAGTATGTCGAGTTTTTCTTGATTTTAGGTCGGAGCCGGAGCCGCACTAAAATCAAACGGCTCCGCAACGCTGGTTTAAATACTATCTATAATACAAAGTAGAACGATGTCTGTCTGTCCGTTTGTCCGTCTGACCGTCTGTCTGTCCGTCCCTTAAATTTATATTTAAATATGTCTATGTTGCGTTTGACGTTTATGTTTCGTTGGCTTCTCTTTGAATTTCAAAAAAAATGATTTTTTTGTCATTTCTCTTGGGAGGATGGTGGTACCCTCCCCAAAAATAGTTATAAACCTTCCCGGTACCTATGAGAATCTACCCTGTTAAGGAGAACCCGATCGGTTCAGCGGTTAGCGAGATCCTTCGGTACAAACAAACACACAAACACACACACAGACACACAGATAGACATCCTGTTACTTTAGTATAAAGATATACTAAGTAAAACAAGACCTAACGGACGTACAGACTTATTTAACTAGAAAAATTCAACCACCATAATGTTACTTAACTTTAGACGCCATAAGATGTCATTTTTTATACCAAAAAAGTTAAAATGATAACAACAAAAGATGTTTTTTTTATATTCTATACCAGGGAAATTAAGGGATAAGACAATTGATGATAAATTTATATACAAAAATTATTTTTCGTATTCATTCGAACCCGGTGGATAGGAACCGGTTCTCATTCATACGAAAAAACTATGTCTAGCATTGTATTATATCCAGCTTTCTACGAATATAAAATGTACAATCATAAGATTAAAACCAGTTTTTTTAGCCGGTGCCTTCGGCACCTTGGGGCTATATCCGCGGAAAGCCGTTTATAATACGATGCGAGAAATAACTATGGCTTAAAAGCTTTGACACTATGAGGTTAGTACCAACAAATTAAAATAAACAGATTTTTCCAATTGTTTTGATCCAACGAAGAAGAAAACTTGGGTATATAACTTTGGGCACCAGTGTAATTTTGAGTCCAATGTCCCCTCCCTCCCTGGTTCTAGACACAAAAGATTTCAAGTACCCAGCTGGCAGTGTGCATTCATTTACGTATAAAAACCAATTTGATAAAATCGCAAAAAAAATGAATTTCCAAACAGTTAAAAGTCAATAATATCGACAAGTTAAGCAGAGCATTCCAAAACCTGGTTTTGAAATTCGCTGATTAACTTGATCCAAATCTTATCAATAAAATTCAGCCGTCTATCTTAAACTGAAGCTGAGAAAATTACGTTTCTCCAAAAATATTTTAGACATGCATATCGACTGACTTACCAAATAATAGAGTAGCTTTGATTCTAAAAATGTATCAAAATGGTTCATAGAACAAAGGTTTTTAGAAACTACATTTGATAACTACATATTATATTATTAAACGACAATAAGTCATAAATAATAAGATTATAAGACATCTGGAAAAATATGATCATTGTACTTCAAAATTGTCTTTTGTCTGTAAGTTTTGAACATTTTGTCTAAGAAAGACAAGCTATAAGTAGCGCAGCAATAAAAAAGTAATAAAAGATTTTATAAGATTCCTAAATTTTGAATCTCTACAACTTGAATTAAGGCAAATTTCCCTAAAAGTTTTTTCATTGAAATGACAATTCTTTATTCTTATTTAAAAGTAACAGGATCTCTGTTTGTGTGGGTGCACTGAAGGATTTCGCTAACCCCTAACTCGCTAAATGGTTAAAATGGAGATTCACTTAGGGTCTGGGAAGGATCATAACTATTTTTGAGGAGGATACTCCATTTTCCGAAAAAATTCCCATCCAACAAAATTTTCTACTTAGGATTAGAAGCGGTTTTTACCCACACTAAAAAAACATTTGTCGTATCGTATTATAGACATTTTTCCACCAATAATAAATCTAATACCAGTTTTGTTGACAAGGGCCTTCGCACCACCGGTCCAACAAAACTGGTATCAATGTTATTACTTTTCATTTCAGTATCCGCTGAAAGCTGTCTGTAATACGTTGCGATAAATAACTAATATCATCTGGTCTTAAACAATTAGAATCAAAATATACTACTGTTAATATTTTAACTATTTTTATGAACAAGGATGACAACATACCGAATCACAAAAATAAAATAGATTGGCAAACAGACAAAGCTGAGTAATAGAGCAGAAGTTCAGTTGTTGTAAATAAAATAAAAAATACAGACGAACAAACAATTTGTACAATATGCACATATAGGATTTACTCTGAAAATATAATCTTTCTATCCTAAATAGCAGCTGAGAAAATCTCATTTCTTCGTGGATTTATGGTCTGTGTCAGATAAAAGTTGGCATGTTTGAGGCTATTATAAAATTTGTCTTATTTATTGGCTGATTGTGTCATTTTAAAACCATAGTTTCTTGAATTTAAATCCTCAAAGTATTTTTGGTGCGAGTAGCGCACTTAAATTTTTTATACCCTCATAAAGTTTACAATTGATGGGATAGGGGTGAAATTATTGTTTGAGCTAAACTTTTCATTCGAAAAAGATAAATTAATAGTTATTTATCGCATCATATTATCGACAGCTTTCCACGGATATTAAAATTATGAGAACCGGTTCTTGTCCAGTGGATTTTTATCGGTTTCGAAGCAATACTGAAAATTTATTAATTGATGTAAAACAATTAAGTGAGAATTACATGGTAGAAATGATTAAAAACTGCTTGCACGTTCATATCAAACAGCAAATCAATAGCTTAATTCCTTATATAAACGTAACAGCATCTCTATCGGTCTGTACTGAAGGAATTCGCTGAACCAATATGGATCTCCTTTACAATGTCGCTTCTCATAGGTCCTTAGAAAGATTATAACTATTTTGGGTTGGGTATTCTTTACTCCCCACAAAGTTTAATTTTTTTTTCAAACCAAAATGAATAATGGGAAGGGGGTTGAATTTTCTAATTTCTTTTTAAATATACAAAAATAGTTTTTAAATTGAGTATTAGACTAGGTTCAGGTATATAGCAAGTTTAGAAAAATTAATAAATATGATAACATTTATTCAGTAAAATATTACATCTTACCTAAATAATGATCATACTTCATTGTTAATCAAGTATTTAAAAGATTAAAAAGTATTAGCCACCAAAAAGCTTTCCTAACAAGCACAGCTAACAATTTCTAAAAATAAACATCCAGCTAATTTCAATAATTTAAAGTTTTACAGGCACACTTTATTAAAGCACACCACGCTTGAACGAATATTATAAAATATAGAGAAAATTTCTAACATTCTATAAACAAGTAACAGGATGAATGTCTGCCTATATGTATGTAAGATTTTGCAATATATCCCATTTATAGATGCACTCTCCCATTTTAATCTAAAATAAAAGAGGGGAGTTACTGCCAAACCACCTTTTGGGGTGAAGCCTTTAAATTATAGGGAAAAAGACACTAGATAAAAAAAAGGTGTTAATATTTAAACATTTTGTCCGGACTGCTTTATTTTTTTTTAAACTGTTATATTGTCAGACGCATAATAGATTTTAAACTCGGTGCCTTGACTAAGTAACAGGCAGAGAGACAGATTGATCACAATATTCTTAAGATCAATCTACTTCTTTTAACTTTATTGTTTGATACCATTAAAATAAATAATAATAAAAACACTGCTGCTATTATCTCAACTATCCTTGTTGAACGAGATGGCCTTGCATTGACATTAAATTATGATATTATAAGTCGACAAAATTACATTTTATTAAAGTGTTTATTTCTGACATATTATCAATATATCATTACTCATAGATCTTAATGGATAAATCCGCAATTATTATAAAAAAATCCCCCCTCTCTAAATGCTAAATATTGCTTTGAATGTATAGAGTATAGACAATTATACAAGCAATCAAAATCAATAATACCCATAGACTTTAAGCCAACGAACAAGATAATGTGATTATAAAACTTTGGGTACCAGAGAAATTTACTTTTTACTGTCCACTTCTTATTATCATATAACACTCTAATAATATTAACATAGATATATGTTGATATAATAACAGCACAAAAGTCTAACAGTGACACTGAACTATTTTTATCATAATGAATGACAATCATAAATATGAAAAGTTTAAATTTAGATTTGGCAAAATAAAGTTAGATTATGGACAATTATGTCCATAAGTAGCGCAGTAATAACAACCTAACATTTGATACGATAGACAGAATATACTTATAATAAAGTAAAAGGATCTCAATTCTACAAAATCGATATGGTTCTCCTTTTATGGTAGCTTCTCATAGGTCCTAGGAAGGTTTATAGCTATTTGAGAGGGAGGAGGTGGTAACCACCTCCCTCCTAAGAAAAATCGCCCCTATAAAAAATGATGATCCCCCCCCCGCAAAAAAAAAAATAACTTTTTCTTTCTAAAACCACAATTTTAAATGGGGGATCGTCTTCCTCACCCTCCGTTAATGTTAGCCGCTAGTCAAAGTATATAAAGTACTAAAAAAATAAATATAAAATAACAAGATGTTTGTCTGTCTATGTGTGCAACTTTGTGTCTTTATCGAAGTATCTCGTTTAACCTTTACAGTGAAGCTTCGTATATTACTTCGAAATTGTTTATGACTATTTTGGGGTGAGTAACTCCATCCTTCCAAGAGAAATTACCCCATGAAAAAATTCGACTTTAATAACATTAATTATAAGTAGTATTCAAACCTAAGATGGGGCTATTTATTATACTAGTCCCCAAAGTTTTATAATAACGTTTTCTTATTTGTTGGCTTAACAACTCTGGGGACTTTTATTGTATTTTGATTGGTTGGTATATTTAGTTGAGTATCCAAAAGTTTCAACCACTAATTTTGTTTGTGTATCAACAATGTGTGTTAATCAATTTATAAGCCATTATCTTATACCTTTAGCTCCCTGGTATCTTTGTGTCTATTGTGGTAATACGACACCCATACGGACAGGCCCAATACAGAGTTGCTTCGCTGTGACTTATGATAACAAACCCACCGCACTAATCCTATTATATCACTATCCATCTCATGACCGCTGTTAACCCCGCACCCGGCGGTCAAACTAAGCCTGCCTAAATGTGGGGAGGGGACTTGAACATGCAACTATCACGAGTCCATCATGCACTTATATAATCGGGAGGCACTGCCTCCCCTTTTACCACCGCTGCCCCCACAGCCGTCTACCGTCGGGCGCTAAGCCCTAGCGCCCCACACCCCCTTCAAACCTAACTATTGTCATATTTTTGTTGTATATATATAGTAAACATAACTTGTAAATATTATTCAGTTTAAATATATAATTCTGTATGATTGAATCCTGCTTGTTTGTTTGGTAGAATACTTAAAGGCTAGGGCCCGTTGAATCCGAACTCGTTACCCCGTGGGCCGAGTACGCTCGGCTTACCAGAACTTGGTGTCAGCGTGTTTCAATCGAGCCTTACAGAACTAGCCTATTCTACCTCTGATTGGACCCTTTGGCAAGTAAGGGGACAATCAGCCGCCAACTGAGAAGCCAACTGACCCGTGAGACGGCCTTTTTAGGTCGAATTTCCATCATTTTGAACGCAATATGTGGGCCTCTGGCCTACGGCAAGCAGATTTAGCCTGCTAAAAGCGCCGGTTAAGACGCTTTGTCCGTGTCGTGTAGGAGTAGCGCTAGGTGCGCAGCCACGGCAACCGGATAATTTAGCTCAGACGGCTACAAAACTGAGTCTAAATTGGCAAGTGTAGCTGGGACAAGCCCCAGGACACCCAGGCCAAACCTACGAGACAGACAGCTGTGTGCTGGTCTCCCTAAGAAGGCAATGTGTGGCTGCGAAGCTTCAGCACACAAGTAAGCCCTACCACTGCGACGGATAGCAGATTTTGAGCCACAGGCACGGCAGGAAGGGACATTCCCTGCCGCTGTCTCCCAGGATTCGAACCCGAGGCGCTGTAGGACGGGCCATTCCCTGCCGCCATTTGTTGGGATTCGAACCAGCGGCGCTGTAGGACGGGTCATTCCCTACCGCCGTCACCCCTCTGAACCTTGCAGGACGGACATTCCCTGCTGCCAGTGCTTCCAGAATCACACCTAGAGCTCCTAGTGATAACAACACATCATTGTGTATAAAAAGTCAACCAAGTGATAAGAATAAATATAAAATTGTTGACCAAGTGATAATTAATAAGCTCTAGTGATTCGAAGCTACAGTCTAAGCCACCATGGTAAGCGATACCACCATAGCTGCGGTGCGGCCACCACCAAAGTTTCTGCCAACCCCAGCCGAACGAGAGGCCCCCTTGTCCCAAGGGCAGGACCTCCACTTCCCCTGCCATATCAGGGTGAGGTTTCCTACTCCTGACCCTGCCCAGCATGTACAGGTTGATGCCATGGTTGATTCTGGCAACCGTGTACCAGGGTCTGCTGTAATTTCTGAGCACCTCATGCACGCGATGGGCGTACAACGCATGTTGATTCCGGACAACACCCAGATCCTGACTGCTAATGAGGAAGGCCAGCCCCTCCAGGTAATTGGAAAATTAAAAGAGTTATATATGGCAGTTTCACACACTCTTATACTCCATCTATACCACGTGACTGTGGTCCGAAATCTCTCCCACCCTCTGAACTTAGGAGGGTATTTTCTCAAGGAGTTCGGAACTAGGCTCTGTTTCGACATGCAACCACCTTGCTTGTGGGCGCGTGGGGAGTTTATCCCACTCCGTGGCGTCCCCATTGACCGGGAGACAGCCGAGAGAGAGCTAAGCTATGAGGGGCCTCTGCCAGGCCCCCTGCCTGAGCAGCCGCGTGTGGTTGAGAAAGGCACACACTGGGTGGACGCTGAGCTCAACGCACACAAGGGCGCTAACCTGCTAGCCATGGGGTTGCCCCCAGTGCCCAAGGTGCCAAGGGAGAGCCTGCCAACAACGTTTCCTGAGATTGCCAGCCCTCCAGAACCAATCTTCTCCTCCGACATTTTTATCAACGGCCAGCCGTGTCCACCTGGCCCCCTCTACCTGGGACCTCCAGCCAGTCCACCAGCCAAGCCCGAGTCCAGACCCGTCAAGTCGCGGTCTGATGTACCCGGAGCCACACTCAACTCTCAGGCCCCAGCCTCTCCCGGCGCCGTGCCCGTCAAGTCGCGGCCGGACGCCCACGGAGCCAAAGCTGGACCCAGCATTTTGGCCTCTCCCAGCGCCGAGCCCGTCAAATCGTGGCCGGACGCCCCCGGGGCCAAGCCTGGTTCCGACCCGTCAGCCTCTCCAGAAGCCGAGCCCGTCAAGTCGCGGCCGGTGGGTCCCGGAGCCAAGGCTGACCCCTCACCAGCCACGTATAGGCTGAGCGCTGTCACTCCAACTGACGGTCAACCACCCCAGCTCCGCACAGCCAAGCGGGTGGTCCTGCCAGGCCGCGGGGTTATGGCAGTCCCTGTTGAGCTAGTAGGCCATCGCACCAAGGATGCCATTCAACTAGCTGCCCCAGAACAGAGGTTTGGGGAGGACCTTGTTATTCCAGAGGGCCTGTATGCCCACAGGCCTGGCTCTGCCACTGTGTTTAGAGTACTGGTGGTCAATGAGGGGGAGGTGCCCCTCTTGCTGGATGCTGGCCTCCCAGTGGCAGGGGAGCTGGTCAAACCTGACATTCTGGAGGTCTCTGATACGCCTCCCCCGCGTCTCCACTCGGTCCAAGAACCTGCTGAGCCTATAGACATGCAAGAGTTGTGGGAGGCCTTGGAGATGGAAGACAATGAGTTCCTACGCAAGGACCCCTTGCTCAAGAAGGAGGTCTGGACTACGTTGTCAGAGTACAGGGACGTCTTCTCCAATTCTACCCCCGGCTGCACAGATGTGGTTGAATTGCAGCTGCGCCTCAAGCCAGGGACCCAGCCGATCCGCCAGAGATTTAGGGATCTGAACCCGCGGCAAGAGGCTGAACTGGAGAAACAACTGGACACTTGGCTGCAGGAAGGAGTCATAGAGCCGTCGGACTCCGCCTGGAGCAGCCCCCTGGTGCCCATCAAGAAGAAGGACGGGAGCACCCGCTGGGCCGTCGACTACAGGGCCCTCAACAAGTGTCTGGAGCTGGACAGCTACCCCCTGCCTAGGATCCAGCAATTGGTGGAACGAGCTGGCGGGCACCGTGTCTACAGTGCTCTAGACGCGGTGGCCGCATACTACACCATCCGTGTGTCTGAGGATAGCCGGCCCTGCACCGCCTTCACCACCCCCAGGGGCTTGTATCAATGGAAAAGGATGCCCTTTGGCCTGGCTACGGCACCGTCTGTCTATTCCAGGTTTATTGCAGGGGTCCTAAACCCACTAGGCACAGCCAACCTCCAGTCATACCTTGACGACGTCCTGACCTTCCACCAGGATACCTGGGCCCACCTGGCCAGGCTCCGAGAGGTCTTGGAAGCCCACCGCAGGGGAGGGATCCGCCTCAAGCCAGCCAAGACCAAGTTGTTCCGGTCCAAGGTGGATTATCTGGGTCACACCCTCAGCCGAGAGGGGATAGCCATGCAAGAGGACTATATTGACCGCATCTTGGACTGGCCAGCCCCTAGCACCCCCAAGGATTTGCTGGCGTTGCTGGGCTTCTTTGGATACTACCGCCTGTTCATCCCAGAGTATGCAGACCTCACATACGAGATGAATCGGCAGAAGACGGCCAAGGCCCTAACTTGGACGCCTGAGATGGAAGCCCAGCTGCTGCAACTCAAGGACAAGTTCCGACAGGCCCCCATCCGAGCGCCGCCCAGGTTTGATTTACCAGCAGCGTTCCAGCTCACCACAGATTTCAGCAGCCGCGCCATCTCTGCCATATTGAGTCAATGCCAGGAGGGCAAGGAGAGGCTGATTGCCGCCGTGGGGCGCAAGACAACCGACCCTGAGACGCGCTACCCGTCCTGGAAGGGAGAGATGGCCGCCATTATCTATGGGATCCGAAAATTCCACGGCATCTTGTCCTACCGCAGCTTCCAGATCAACACTGATTCCTCTGCCCTGCTACAGATGAAATCACTGAACACATCCACAGGGATGGTGGCCCGCTGGCAGGAGGAGCTAGCGGCCTTAGACTTTACCGTCTGCCACAGGCCTGGCACCCAGAATACCAACGCCGACGCCCTCAGCCGCCGGGAAGATGCCAACATGCCAACGGCTAGCGCCGAAGAATTAGCAGAGCAGGCGGAGTATATCCACAACCTGGCCCAGCTAGGGGAGCCCGCAGCTAGCCGGCCTCCTGCCGCCCGACTGGACTCAGCTAGAGTATTGGAAGCCCAGACACAGGACCCCCTCCTGCTCCGTGTCCGCCAATGGGTGGCTGATGGCAAGGCCCCAACCAAGGCTGAGCTGCGTGGCAAGGAACGAGACGAGCAGCAGTACGCCAGCCGCTTCTCAGCCCTGGGGCTTGACGAGCATGGCTGCCTCACCACCACTGACCAGACTCTGACAGGAGAGAGGACAAGATACCTGCTGCCGGCGGCCCTCCAGCAGGATGCGTTCTTTCTAGCCCATGGGACCCCCATGGCTGGGCACTTTGGGATGGACGCAACTATCGCCCGCGTTGCCATGCACTTCTGGTGGCCCAACCTGGCCCGTGACGTCCGCCTGATGGTACAAACCTGCCCTGAGTGTGTCCAGAAAGTTACCAAGGAGAGGCTGAAGCAGGGGATCCACGTGCCCTCCCGCCAGGGGTATCCACAGCAAGTCCTATTCATCGACCTGGTGGGGCCACTGCCAGAGACCCCAGCTGGGAACCGCTACATCCTCACCTGCCAAGATGGATTTAGCCGGTTTGTCAGCCTCTACGCCATCCCCAACAAGCGCACCCTCACGGTGGCTGAAGCCCTGTTGCACCGCCACCTGGCCACGTTCGGGTGCCCCCTGAAGATCCATTCCGACAATGGAATGGAATTTACCGGCCAGGTATTCCAGGAACTGGCCTCCCGGCTCGAGATTGGCCTGACACATCCACCACCCTACAATCCGCAGTCCAACCGAGTGGAGAGGTTTCATAGGACGCTCAACACAGGCATGCGCCTGTTCCTAGACAGAGACGATAACAACTGGGAGCCCCACCTGCCTGCCATCGCCTTTGCCTACAACACCAAGGCCTGTAGATCCACTGGTGTGACCCCGTTCCTGGCCTTCTTTGGGAGAGAGGCCAAACTTCCGGTGGACATGGTGCTACGGCTGCCAGAGACCGAATATGCTTCAGTTCCAGCCAACGTCCAAGCTCTGTTGCAGCGCTACTATGCAGTTTATGATGCCATCCAGCAGAAGGAGGAGGGAGCCATCAGGAGGAGCGCGGCAGCTTACGAAGGCACGGCCAAGTATGAGGTTGGAGACTTGGTCTGGTACCTGGCCCCTCGCCTGGTGCCAGGAAAGGCAGCCAAGATTACCAAGAGATGGACGGGCCCCTGGAAGGTAGTAAGGAAAGCTACGGAAGTCCATTATGTCATCAAACCTGCCTCTCCAGTAGCCAGGATCTCAGAAGTTACCGCGCATGTAGGCCGACTGCGCAAATACACTGGAGATGTGACTGCCCACCAGATCCCAGAAGACATCCAAGTTGACGTGGACGGCGACGAGGATGCCACCGAGCTGCCAGTTGGAGCGGCGGCGCCCGCAGCTAGCAACCCAGGAGAGTTCCCAGTGCACCAGCCAGCCGCAGCCGCCCCACAGCCTAGCGGCCAAGATCGTGACCCAGTGGAGGAAAACCTGCAGGAGCAACCCAACGAACCACCGCCGCCGCCGCCCGCTCCAGAGCCACTCAGAGATGCCATCTGGAACCCTGACGCGGACATGGAGAACCTGCCAGCCAGCAGCGGACCTGTAGGAGAAGAGCCAGCCACTGCGATGGAAGAAGCCGCCCCAGAAGAAGAAGAAGAAGCCATGTGCCCCCTGCTGATGACAGCCATCCCCATCCGGGTAGGAGCTAGGAGGCCAAGCAACCTGAATCAAGCAGGCGCCCCCATGGAATTCTATGCGCCCTTTGCCATCACCATTCCACCCTTAGGAACCACCAGAATCTGCTTAGGCCTCCGTGTCCAGTTACCAGCCGAGACAGAACTGATCCTGCAGACGAGGCAAAATTTCCAGCGGCGAGGCCTGGCCGTGGCCAACCCACGCCTAGAAGCCAACCAGGAGCTGACAATGCTGATCACCAACCACAGTCAGACCGAGCAACGAGTGTCCCGAGGAGCCTGTGTAGCCCGAGCTGTCCTCCACCGAGCTGTGCCCCAGGAACTGCCTGTCCGGCGCATGAGCCGGCTGTCGTATCCCCAGGTTCAAGGCCTGGTGTCTCAAGAGCCACGCAACCCTTGAAGGGGAGGTTGTGGTAATACGACACCCATACGGACAGGCCCAATACAGAGTTGCTTCGCTGTGACTTATGATAACAAACCCACCGCACTAATCCTATTATATCACTATCCATCTCATGACCGCTGTTAACCCCGCACCCGGCGGTCAAACTAAGCCTGCCTAAATGTGGGGAGGGGACTTGAACATGCAACTATCACGAGTCCATCATGCACTTATATAATCGGGAGGCACTGCCTCCCCTTTTACCACCGCTGCCCCCACAGCCGTCTACCGTCGGGCGCTAAGCCCTAGCGCCCCACACCCCCTTCAAACCTAACTATTGTCATATTTTTGTTGTATATATATAGTAAACATAACTTGTAAATATTATTCAGTTTAAATATATAATTCTGTATGATTGAATCCTGCTTGTTTGTTTGGTAGAATACTTAAAGGCTAGGGCCCGTTGAATCCGAACTCGTTACCCCGTGGGCCGAGTACGCTCGGCTTACCAGATCTATAACGAAGTATCTCGTTTAACTCTAGATCAATATGGTTAACTTTTGCAGTGAAGCTTCTTTTTCAAAGTCGACATATTCAATGTAATTAAAGACATTTTAGACATTAGATGTAATATGTCAGCAATTACAACTTTTATTTAAAATTTGTTGATACCAATGTAATTTTTTATTTTGGCAGGGTCATTTTTTTACAGAGTAGCTTCAAGACAAAAACTTTTTATCAAATCCAATTTTCTGAGATATTTTCTTGTCTTTAGACTTATTATTTTCCAATTTACAAAATTAATCACCTAAGATCTATTATTTTTAATATTTTAAAGGGTAAATTAAAGGTAATTTGATAAAAAATCTTCCAAAATTGTTACATAATATTAGAAGGAAATGGTATCAAATTAAATCTTCTTTAAAAAAAAACTTTAAATTGGGATTAAAATACTTGTCTATAGAATTAATAGGAATATTAATAATATAGATTATATCAAATTTAAAGAGTCAAATCAATTTCTCAACTTTAATAAATTGTAAAAAAAATGCTTTTAGATTTGATAATTCGCAACAATTTGCAAATTTGGTAATATATAAAATTCAATTGAGAAATTAGCCCTTTAAAGACTAAGTCAAAAGCCTTAACCATATTTTGATCAATTAATGTTGCAAAAAGAACGATTTTCCTAAAATAGTAGGTTATAATTGTCTGAAGCTTAAGATTTCAATAACTACTGAATAAAATGTGTTATCTATTTTATGGAATCTTCATGGATGGTTTAATCTTTAAGGGGCGCTGCCGCTAATACAAAATCATGTTACAAAATATTATTCAATGAAAATGAATGGTAGCAATTTAAGGGCCGCTGCCGCTAACAAAAAATTATGATCTAACTCTTTAAAATGAATGGTAGCAATTCTCAAACAAAATCATAATGTCGTATTAGTTAGAAAAAGCCGGAAAAATCTTATTAGAATAAATTGAACAATATTAATTTTCTCAAGACAATTTGTTAAAAAATCTTCTGGTAATTTATTGGCTAGTAAAAAGCTTTTTAGCTGTGAAGCTATTCTAAAATTCATTTTGTCAGTTAGTTCCTAACATTAAGGAGATAATGTGGCTTTCTCAGCTGCTATTTCAGATAGATACCTGAAATTTTTGCGACGATTCGCTCTACCATTATCATCAATTTATAATTTAATTGGTCCGTCCGGTCGGTAAATCATGCTTCAATAGACCTTCATAATATTATGAATTATGGCATATTTCTTTTTTTATAATGGTGGAGTTACGGATGTTGTTATTCTTGTGGCAATATTAAATAACTTATTATTTAATTCTGGTTATTTCCTGATATTTTGGCTGTTGTTCTTTTTTGTTTTTAAAAATAAAATCACTGCAAAATTCCACAAACAAGACGACTTTCCGTCTATCACCAACGACTTTTTTTTGTAAGCAACAACGACCTTTGCGCAATCTCCGACGACTTTTGATGGATCTCCGACGACGTTTAGTATTTGTTTAGACTACCACAGGATCAATTTACAAGAACTTCCAGACTGTGTACAGGTCTGCTCTTAAGCCACCTGAAAAAAGGAAAAAACATTAAGAAAAAAATATAAAGAAATAATGTAAGAAAAACAAGCTTGGTGCTTCTTTCAAAATACCCATAAAGCACTGAAAACCCCTTTTCCCCTTTTTTTTATCGAAATACATTTAAATTAAGAATATTATTTTAAACCTATGCCTAACCCTGCAAGGCTTTCAAGTTCCCAATATAACTTAACCTATACTGATCATATAATTGAATAAATTTAAAGATTTGTAATAAAAATGTGTATTTTTATGCATTTAAACTAATAATTTTTAACCTCTATAAAAGCATCATGACAAAATACATGAACACGAAGCTTAAAAATAGAAAGAGGGCAATAGAACATCTCCGAAAAAGATTAAATCTTATAAATTTGTTAAAGAACACATTTATAATAAAAAGATTAAAAGTGCAACATATAACGTCACATATAGAGTTGCTGTGCTTCAATTAGTATACCTTATTATTTCAGAAATTTTAGCGAAGACTAAATTATTACAAGATGAATACTTATTTAGGCAAATAGAGTCATTGTTGGAAGATCTTTATACTGCCTATAAAAAATGACGTCATAAAATACAAATGACCAACGATAGGCTGATACACAAACAAAATTACCGATGGCAGGCTAGTATACATTTTAATTGACCAAAATGGTAGGTAAGTATGACGTCATTTTTATAGTCACTATAAAAAAGTTTCTTATTGTTGTTAACAGTAAGTTGGACGGACAGTCAAGACATACATATATAAATGCATTATTTTCTAACAATGCATCAATAAAACAATAATATTTTTTTGAACTGAATGAAAAAAATACAGTAAGTGGTAATAAAGTTAATTAGATCAATAGAATGGTTCACATTTTTTACGTTTTAGCTTGATAGGTTAATCATTATTCTGTGTCACATAAACGAAACATTAATTTGTATGTACCCTTCAAAACAACTTTGTCTCTAGAGACCTCTAAGGGCACTTAGAGAAGGGGAAGGGGAAGTTAACCCAATATTTTAATTTTAGTTTTTAATACTTTGTAGGAGTCATTTTCCAGCCCCTAAAAATAGTTTTAAACCTTCTCTGGATTTACTGATAGACTAATGTTACATTAGAATGGATGTACAATATAAAGGGATATTAAAAAGCAAACCAAGCCTACATTGGTTTAACTCCTCAATGATGATAGACAAATTTACCCCCTCTGTACATAAAGGTCAATATTTCAAAAGTTTGGATACTTTAACTAATAGACATACGATATTAGTTTAATCATTGATAAGCTTCGATTCTAATGATAGGTTATTAAAATTACTCTTTATAGTTCAGCAATTAATGAAATGTAATTATAATTATTTTTGCACAAACTTATATTAAACAAGGATGACAACATCCATAAAAGCGAAGCACTGAAATGGTAGGACAAACGGACATTAACACTTGTAGAGTGTCAGAACTGAATAATCTTAATATAAATGTATAAGAGTCAAAGCAAAATTGTAAGTAAATTTGTTAAAAAACTGCTTGATACAGGATAATGTTTATGGACAAACTTACATTTTTAGGACTTGATTATAGAGTTGCTTCGATTATTACATTATACTTTGTTGTCCCAGGAATCAATATACGAAAAATCAGATCAATCCGATGATTAGATCACATAAAAATTTTATGTTAAAAAAGTAAAAAATCAACATGTTTAAAATGGAAGTACGGACATTTTGGTAATGATTATAGAGTTGCTACGCTTTCAAAATCGTACCTTACTGCTAAAGGAATCACTATGCAAAATTTGAAATCGATAGGACAATTCTAACATGCCTAAATTAACGAAAAAAGCTATCCGTTACGGACGTACAGACGGACGGACGGACCGACCCTTATTATAGAAAAGCTTCGCTTTTAAATACCAAACTAGTACAATGACAGACGGTGTATGAAAAATATTCAGGGATCTAAAGGGATAAGGCAATGGACGATGAACATATGTGAATCTCGAATGATAGTAAACAAGATTTTCCCCTTCTGTAGATTATAAATATTGGTGGAAAAGTTTGAACACTGCTAGTTTGAACCAACCAATCAAGATTTAGTAAGTGTACCCACGGTTAGTTTTTTATTAAATGAATAAGTTAGGGTACAATGTTTGGCACTTTCGATATAAGTAAATGGTAATAACAAACCCACAGAATACAATAATACCTTCAGAAAAATCGATAAAAATAGTTTTCATACTAAATTTTGTTTTTTTATATTTTTTTCTAAAATGTCATAGCAGAAAATGCAAAATGTCGTCTTAGTTTTTTGAAGGGATTCATCTTCTCTGAAATCTAAATTATCAAAATATTTCTTTTGGTAAATGATTATACGATATATGTCAAACATTTTATCAGAAAAAAATATTTAAAATTATAAAGTAGAAACCAGAATAATTTTTCTTGTGGAAATAGTTTTCGGCAAATGTTGATAAACATATGTCTGCTAGCATTAAAATGTTTGTACTGTCAATACACGTTGGGTTTTATTTAAAGAATTTCTTTAAAATATTGTTTTTTTTTACATTGTATACCAATAACGCAATATTTGCTATCAGAAAACCCCCGACTAAGACTCGCCTACGACCCGATCTTTTAGGATTGCTTTGTAATTTACATTTTTGAAAGTCTTTCGACAGTATACACAGCAAATTCTCTCTTTTTTAACTAACTTTCCGAATAATATACCTAAAGCATTTGAATTGACAAAGGCTATGCTAATATTTTAATTATTCAAGTTTATTTAATATTCTAATAAATAGCGCAACCCTCCAAGTTTATGGCTACTTTTCATGAACATATGATCTGAAGAATATGCTCTGGCGTAATGTCATATAAGGATATTATAAAATTCATTAAAAAAATTTTTATTTTTGCATATATGTTACATTTTACAGTGTTTTGTGGCTCAAAAGAAAGACAATTAAAATTTATTTCATATTATATAGTTTAAATTACATAAGATAACCTAGAAATAGTAAAAAATTACCTTTCTTTTTTTGTCGCAAAAGAGAAATCAACAAAGATTTTCATTAAAAAACACCTTAGTGTAAAAATTAAAAAGTTTAAACATGGTCACAAAAAGATTCAATTAGTTTATTAAATGTTTCATTTTCATCAAGTGACGATTAATCTCTAATACAAAGAATAAAGTGTAAAAAGATGTTCTCGTTTTAATTTTAAGTAACTTAAAATGCATTTTAATACCTTTTAATGATTTATTTTTTAAAACATCATTTTATAAAATGTTATTGATTTTTAAAGTTATATATTAGAATGTTGTTAAATTGTGTTAACATTTTGTTTTAAATGTAGAAAATTGGTAATTCTAAACGTTCAAAAAATGATTTTATTAAATTTTCATCACTTAAATTGCATGTTTGATGAAATTTTCAACAGATAATTCAAGAAAAATCGTTTAAGTTTTATTATATTTTACTTTGAATTGTTAAAAAAATATATTATTGTCAAAAAAGGAGAAGTTATACTTTCCTCAAAAAAAGACCTAAAACATGAAAATTAACACGTGCAATGAGATTTTTTTCTTTCAGGCTTAATTTTAAGTAATTATTGATATTTTTTGTAAAAATTATTTTATATAAAAAGTTTTAAAACTCGATTTAAGTAGTGGGGCGAATAAAGGTTGCAAACTTTTGCAATTTTCTTGCAAAAAAAATTTTCTCGGATTTTAAAAATAGCAAAGGGTGTTATTAGACGTACTTACAGATACAATTGCTAAGTCAATTTGGCCAAACACTAAAACAAAGTTCTTACATCTGAGGGTGCAACAGTGTACCCAAAGATTTTAAGTCAAAGAATGAGTAAAAGCTTAACTAATTTGGGGACAAGTAAAATTTAAAGTCGAATGTCCCCTCCCTCTCTGAGATATAACGGAGAATGATACATAATTTATAGAAACAACAGACCAACAAACCAATGAGTATAAATTGTAGAGTAGCCTCGCTCCAACAAAAAAGTTATTGATTATGACAAAAATGTAACTGCAAAAGATAATTACCAGTATGGGGTTAAAAGTAAAGTCTTTAACTTAAGTTAATTTACAGAACACTGGACTATAAATCCTTTAAGTGTTGCTAAACGTTATAAAAAAAAAACTGCATTTCTCAATTGGACGTATTGACCTTCTGGTAATGAATATAGAGTTGTTACGCTTTCTTAGCTGTACCCAACTGTTCTAGGAATCATCATCCAAAGACGATTTTAACATGCCAAAATTATTGATTAGAGCTGTCTTTTTCATACGGACAGACCCTAATTGTAGGAAAGCTTTGCTTTAAAAATTGTTTGTAAAATAAAATCTATGAGTTTCCTATTACCAAATAAAAATGGTATGGTCATTTTCCAGTTTTCAAGTACCAAGCACAATTAATTATACAATTAATTATAGAATTACATAGGGCTCTCTTAAAGTTGCCTTATTTACCTTTTTTAACAGTGAAGCTACTATTTGACTAATTTTGTCCATCCTACCATCCTAATGTTCGATCATGTTAACATTTTTATTAAAACTTTGAAAAATATTCTAAAACTTGATGTGGTAGTCTAAAAATCATCTTTGATTGGTTTGTTAACAAAATTGGTTCTTATCATGGATAGGATAATGAACAATATAATAATGTACATCCCAATTGATGATAAACATAACTACCCCTTCCGAGACAAAAAATAGTGGTTGAAAAGTTTTGATACTGTTAAATTGAACCAAGATTGAATTAAACTAGCCTAGGTTTGTAAGCCACCAATAACAGCATTATTTGCAATCCAATGTTCGTTCCCTCATTTGTTCTTATGTAATTACGAACTTTAAAATATGCTTGTGTCACTTTTCCGTAAAATAGCCTAAAACCAAAGCATTAAAACTTCTTTGATGAAAAGTACTATAGGAGCTTTGTATGTGTAAGTATTCTGAACGGCTGGACCTAAAAAAAAGTCTAAAATACTCTGGGAAGCTAGGTAATGGTTCAGAGCAGGCTTTAGGCCATTATAAAGGGGAGTATAAGCTGAAACCGAAAAATAAACATTTTGTGATCATTTATTTAACAGTATCGTATTGACACTTATATACAAAGATTCAGAGAGAGAGGGACAATGGGCTGTTTATTACACTAGTCCCCAAAGTTTAATAATAACGTTTTCTTTTAAATGTTTCAAACACTAATAGTAATCTACAGAATACAAATTTGTGTATTATCATTGGGGATGTCATCAATTTATCGAACATTGTCTTATCCCTTTAGATCTCTGACAAAGATCTATTATTAATTGTATAATTCTATCCAATAACATCAAGCCTTAAAAATTAATTTGTCACATTTATATTTTTTATTAGTAGCGAAGCTACTTATTGATATGGTATGTCCGTACGTCCGTAACAGTATTTTAAGACAGGGATCAATGGCCGATAAATTGATTACATTCCCAATGACGATACATAAAATTACCCCTTCTTTAGATTAAAGTTAGTGGTTGAAAGGTTTGAATACTCAACTAAATGAAATAACCAATCAATAATCCAAAGTTGTTAAGCCAATTAATATGAAAACGTTATTGCTAAACTTTGGGGACTATTGTAATAAACACCTCAATGTCCCCTCCTTCTCAGACATGATATAAATCTTTTAGAATTCTCAATTTTGTTTGGATTTGAATTAACTGCCATTGTCTCATCCCTGTAACCCTGAAATTTTATCAATTATAAAATTTACCACCCTTTGTGATAATTATTAGACGTTCATACAATAAAGCTATATTTTTTAGTAGCGAAGCTACTTTAGTTAGTATCTGTAAGTTTATCTAAACGTTATGCTAAACCTAATTTTATTTGCTTTAAATAATGTACTTCAGTAAGTTTCAGTAGAACCATCGTGTTATATAAAGTAGTAAGGCTTTTTATTTGTCTGTTATGATTTCGCCTACTACTTTACTGAAAAGTTTCTTGATTTTAAGAGATGCTTCATTTTTTAAAATTGATTAAGCCATATTCTTACCCCATCCCCCTTACCCAGAGAATTTAAAGGTTCTAAAAGCAATTGGCAAAGCCACAAGTTAAAAAAACATTTAAAACAAGGCTACAAAAGGTTTCTAACCTAAGGGGTGAATCGACCCCCATTCCCCTGTACATCATAGGGCTGGGTAACTTAAAAGTTTCCCCAAGATATACACTTTAAAAATATTTTGCTGATGTTAAATCAAAAGTAGAGTTGTTTTGCAAAAACGTTACGTTTGAACAATTTGTATTTAATGACAACACTTTATTTTATTAGCGCTGCTACTTTATAACTAGACTAACAGATACGCCCCTAAAGGCCTCTATGGGCACTCAAGGGGAGGGGGGAGCCAACTTCTAATAAATTTTTTAAGTCTTAAAACCGCTGACGACCAGACATTCAATTGTATAGCTATTTGTAAATGGGAGTCAAATTTTATTTTAATCAGAACTATGGCTTCATGGTGCCCCCAGGAAAGGCATTGAGGAGTAGAATCAGGAACTTTTGACCGTTTAAAAAAATCTCGTTCCTAGCCTGAGAATATCTAAAAAACCTCTACAAATTAGACAATTCTAAATAAACGTTAAAAATTGTGGTTTTTTAGTGATTTTTAAGGCTAGAAACGAGATATTTTAAAACGGACAAAAGTTCCTGATTCAGCTCCTCAAGGCCTTTCCAGGGAGCACCATGAAGCCATAGTTCTGATTCAAAAAAAATTTAAATGTCGTCTTTGCATATTAATAAGTAATGAAATATATTTTTTAGTGGTCGCGTTCTAAAACTCAATTTTTTAAAATTCTTTTTCGGTCAGAAATGTTTTTAAGGTTAATTTTATCTGTAGCATATCCCCTCTTTGTCTAATTCCGATATGAACCCGCCCTAATGTACAACAATTTATCGACCATTGTCTTATCCATTTAGATCCCTACTTTACTGATCTTTTATTTCTCAATTATGTTATTGCTGCGCTCATTGTGATTATTTCGGATCTTGTCAGGCTGTTTTTATTTTTTACCGCAATATCAAAATAAAACAAAAAATATAGCAATTCACCTTATGAGATATTAATTTTTAAACGCAATGCTTTTCTATAAATAGGGTTGGCACGTAGGTTATGCTCACCAATTTAAGCTATAGATTTAAACTTTACATGAAGATTCCTGTAACAGTGAAGTACTCTGTCTGTCTGTTTGTTAAAAAAATTATTTGATTTGGATGCAGGAATAAGGTATAACCAACAAGCGAAATAAATCTAAAATAATATTTGGGGGGCAAGCTGAAATTCGTGATTTTTTTTGAATTTCGTTGTTGGTATAAGCTAATTTGGATGTAGTTTGATTAAGACATTCTAACCGGCTAAGCAGATAAATGTCAAATTCATAGGCCATATATACAGAGGGTTATTGAAAATTTTAAAATTAGTGGACCTTTCAGAATTTCTTTTAGACTTGAAATATTTTCTACTGCTAATCTCTTTTTACAGCAGAATATGAGATCTTTACAGATAGCTAAAAGTTTGGCTTAAAAGATAAATAGGAGTATTTACTCGAAGTGCCTAGTTGAGCAATCAAACCCCTCATCGGTCCCCTTATTTTGAAACAAGTTGAAAATAAGGGAGGGTAATTTTTCGTAATTTTCTTAGAGACAGGTTCGATTAGGTTATGGTGGGTATCTGGTAACCCCGCAGGGTTGGGGACAGCACAAGGGTTATGAATAGAAGGAATGATATCCCTTCATTTAAAAAAAAGGGGGAAGGGTGAAATTTAGTTATCGATAGGCACTTTGGGGGAAAGCACCGATATAATTTTCTAAATGATTTTAAGACAGGGGAAATCTTGTCATCAATTTGGGTTGCTAACATTGACACCATGTATTGGTCAGTTTGTTCGTCCAGAAGGGGATAGGAAAATGAGTAGATTGGGAGATCGTTATTTTAGCCAGCTTCGAGCAACCCTTTATAAAAAAAACATTAAAATCTGGTGTAAGATTCAAGTAATTAATTTTCTATATTTAAAATGCACAACATAAGATACAGGGTATTTCTATATTGATCTGTAAATAAAGTGTAAATTAAAACTTTATAAAAAAAATTTCACCAATAAAAAATGTTAATATTGTAAGTTTTCGACTTGAAAATTAAATAGTCTTCAAGGATTATATTATTGTTAGTTTTACAAATAACTAAAACCCAGGAATCTTAAGGGATAAGACAATGGCCGATGAATTTATCCTCATTGATGATACACAAAATTACTTCTTCTGTAGATTAGAATTATTGGATAAAACGTTTGAACACTCACCAAAGTTGTTAAGCCAACGAATAAGAAAGCGTTATTATAAAACTTTGAGGACTAGTGTAATAAACAGCCCATTTTCCCCCCTCTCTCTCTCTCTTTACTAAAACCAAATAAAGATATTATACTAAACAATTAAAAATGGGTGAAAATTAACGGTTATAAACACTAACAGGGGCAAAAAAGTTATTTTATCGGTTGTTCGTTAATATCTCGGAAACCACATCAAAATAGGAGTTCTTCATTGTAAGAAAACATTGCATAGGTCCCATGATGGTTTTGAATTATTTTATCTCAAATTTAAGTCTTGTGATGGTTTTAGAATATTTTACTGCCCTCCTGCTGTAAGATGCTCAGAGCGCAGCCGCTCGTCGATTAAAAAAGGATTTAATTGTTGTGTGGTAATACGACAACCAGACGGACAGGCAGTTTACAGAGTTGCTACGCTGTGACTTATCATAACAAACCCACTGCACTAATCTTATTATATCACCATCTATCTCATGACCGATGTTGACCCCGCTATCTAGCGGTCAAACTGGCCTGCCTAAATGTGGGGAGGGGCTCAAACATGCAACTATCACGCGCCCCTCACGCGCTTATATAACCGGGAGGCGCTGCCTCCCCTTTTACCACCGCTGCCCCCACAGCCTGTCTACCGCCGGGAGCTAAGCCCTAGCGTCCCACACCCCCTTCAAACCTAACCATTGTTATAATCTGTTGTATATATATAGTAAACATTGCTTGTAAATATTATTCAGTTAAATATATAATTTCTGTATGACTAAATCCTGCTAGTTTGTTTTGGTAGAATAATTCAAGGCTAGGGCTCGTTGAACTCGAACTCGTTACCCTGTGGGCCGAGAACGCTCGGCTTACCAGAGTTGAACAGAAAAGAATAAATCCTCCAAAAAACATATTATCTATATAATAACTTTCTCTAACTAAAAACGACATAATTAGCACAGAAACATAAATTTGACCTACGTTAAACCAAAGAGCTTACCAATTATGGGACATAAGTGAATTCTGATTGGTTGGTTGATTAAGTTGTGTATTTTTTTAACATTTCAAACGTTAATTTTAACTACAGAAGGGGCTATGGGCTACTATTATTTGGGATGTACACCAATTTATCGGCCACTGTCTTATCCCTTTAAATCCCTGACATTAAACAGACAGTGAGAGAGACAAAGCTCTATGGAACACCTATAATGTGATGAAATATAAATATCCAGACCTTATACAACTCTGGGTAAAGCACACACAAGCAGGCGTAGATAGCTACGCTACTGTAGAACGTACGGACGTACGTGCAGTGTCAATGGTCCTACGGTCTGTAAACAACTGAGCTATGCTATACCACTTTATGCCATCTCTATAATTAATGTAATATGACGTTCCAACCTTTTAACCAATTCTACAAAAAAAAATACCAAATATCATTACTTATAAATTTACTATCACCTACGAACCTAGAGGCCAAATTTTTTTTGAGCGGATCACTTTTTTCTTGGGGTAAATTCTCTTAAGAGGATGAGGTACTTTCCCTCAAAATAGTAATAAACCTTTTCTAGACCTATGAGAAGCTACATTGTAAAGGGGGACGATATGGGTTCAGAGAGTGAGACAAGTCTAAAAATTATCTTTTGTGTTATAAAAATTTAAAAAAATAACAATGACCAAAGCAAAGATTCTGTAACCATTTTTTTTACTTGTTATCTCATTTACGCTTAGAATAAACAGCTGTTTAGAAAGCTTGAAATTAGAAGTTTTGAAAGAGCTCCCCAAAATATCATCAAATCACTAAATAGTCTCTCTGCTTTGTAAGGGTTGAAATTTAATCCCGCTGAAAAAATGTATCATGAAATTGAATAATTTTGTTTCATTTTTTAACTAAAAGTTTAAATTACTTTTGTTACATAAAAAGAAGTTTTTTTGCTTATGTAGGTTAGGTTATTTTATGTAATTTTATCTTTGCAAGGCTAGTGCCCCTAAGGGATAATAAGAGGGCAGTTACCTGAAATTGTCTTATCGAGCTCAAAACCTTGCTCTTTATTTTCTAATAAATTGAATAAAAATTAAGAAAAAATGGGGGAGGATCCTCGTGTTTTTTTTACTTTATGTTAAGTAATATTTTGTAGAAAATAGCACCCTTCAGACACAAATAAAAAACTACCCCTCCTCGCCACAACCCTTTGTTTTAAAATTATTAAAAGATTAAGTAGGGATAGTGGACAAAATAATGCTACGGTCGTAGCGGTCATGCGTCTTGCGTCATATTGGAAGGGTGACGCAAATTTCAGATCTCAGTTTTCGCTATTTGATTTACTATTTTTCTCAAATGATAAAAGCGATGCTTGCTAGATTATCTAATTCGCTATAATACAAAGATTAATTTTTCTCAAATCGCCAAATCTAGGGTCTGAAATTTGCGTCGCCCTTTCAACCTGACGCAAGACGCATAACCGCTACGACCGTGGCATTTTTTTGTCCACTATCTAAGTAGGGGGCATATGAGAGTTAAATAGTACCGCAACTATTGGACGTAATCGTCCTTGTTTTAAGCTAAAATGTATGACTGCCATAAAACACCACATGGTTGTTAAAAAAAGCCCGATTCCAAAGTGTTTATCAAACAAGATATAGCACAGTAAAATTTCAATCTACATTAACGTAAATTATCAGTTATTAAAATGAAAAATAATACAAATTAATAATAACTTGTTTTGATGCTTTTAATATCAGCTTAATATTTCATTATTAGATTTGCGTTATATGGTATGTCAAAAATATATTTGATACGTTTATTACTAGCAGCTACGCCCCTAGAGGCCTCTAAGGGCACTTGACAAGGGGGGTTGAATTCGATAACCATTTTTTTAATAGTAGCGGAGCTACTTTATATTTTAAATGTCCGTATGTCCTTATGTACGTAAGAAACGTTTTTTGGGAAACGTGATTTTCTCAGGTCCTATAAAAGATTGACAGCTAAATTTTTTAGTGAAGATTCCCATTATATAAGCCCATCACTCTGTTATTTAAGGTGCTAGATCGATTCCTAGATTTTTACGTTTTCATGATTTTCTCAACTCCTTTCAAGATAGAGGGGTCAAATTTTCAGGAATTATTCAATTTTACATTCTACATATTTTCACTAAGTTTTATTAAGATTGGTCTATAAATTGGGGTGCCAGATAGATTCCTAGATTTTTACTTTTTAGGTTTTCGTAATTTTCTTGATTCCTTTTCAGGATGGACGACTGAAATTATCAGAGATTGAATTTGCTCATATTTTACATATTTCCATCAAGTTTCATTAAGATTTGTCTATTAATTGCTGTGCTCGATAGATTCCTGGGTTTTGAGTTTTAAAGGTTGCCAGATTTTAAAGGTTTCTTATTTTCCCTATTTTATCAAGTTTCATGTTTATTGTATGACACTGCTCTATATTAAATTTTTTCCAGATATCCCTTCATTATTTTTTAACTTTGCTACTTATGGATGTTGTCATCCTTGTTTTCTTTCGGAAGTGTGGTGGTGCCCTCCCCCAACATAGTTTTAAAAAAACTTTGCTACAGACAAAAAAAAGCTTTCTACTTTACATAATAGAATAGCTCAAGTATTTAAAACAAATATTGCAGCTCTACTATGACCGATGATAATTGACCTGCATGAAGTGGTAGTGCTGTTCAGCTGCCAAAATAGCTTAAAACCTACCGAGTTCCATATAACTGCGCTGTTAATTGTTTCGTCATCCTTGTTTTTCTTTCTGCGATGATAAATTACATTTTACAAATGACAATTTTTTTTGCAATACGGAAACTTCGCGAAAAAAATAACATGTTTGGCGTGCTGATATTACTGATAAGATTCGCGAAACAGATAATTCATTTGATAATGTTTTTAAAAAGCAAAGCTTTTCTATAATTAGGGTCGGTCCGTCCGTCCATCCGTAACGTAATTTAGGCTTGTTAAGATTGTCCTATTGATTTCAAACTTTGCACGATTATGTACAATTTAGAAATCGTAGCAACTCTATATTCATTACCAGAAAGTCTGTGCGCCCTTTTAAAAAATGCTGATTTGTAATTTTTTTGACATCATTCTTTGTTTGATATATATTTATTAGAATATAGAAGGGAAGGAGGGGAACATTGGATTAAAGAAGGGAGATTTTGTTGATCATAATTCAGGGTATCCAACATATCATCGTCAACTTTACAAAAAAGTATATATTTGCTTGTTTTTTATCCCTGTTTTTCTAATATATGATTAAGTACATTGAAATGGTCAAAGTATTTCAAATATAAGTAACATTTTTTGGATCAGAAAAGTACTGGATTGGGGCTTAATGCCAAAAATGACTACATTTTTAAATGTTAGAAACTCTATAATATTATAAATTATCCTTAAAAAAAACTTTTTTCTTAATAATTGAGATTTTTAAGATGTGATTTCTATAAATAGAGTAGATCCGTCAGTACTTCCGTAACGGATATCTCTTAAAATTGTCCTATCGACTTCAAACTTGATATAATGATTCCTGTAGCAGTTAGGTAAGATTTAGAAAGCGTAGCAACTCTATATTTGTCTCAAAAAAGTGAACCTAGTAAAAGTGTCTGACTCTGATAATGACGTAAAAAAAATAGCCAATGAGAGGCCAGTATACACTGTAATTGACCAATGGTACAATTTATAGTGCCCTCTCAATGGCTAATTTTATTCACGTCATAATCAGAGTCAGACACTTTACTAGGTTCCCAAAACGTCCGTACATCTATTCATCTGATTTCTGGAATAATGATTCCTAGCATAACAAGGTACATCTCTATAATGAAGTCCTAGAATGTAAGTATGTCCCTAAACAATGTCCCCTATATTTAAACTCTCATTAAATGCATTTATGGTTTCAATTAAAAAAAAATTAATTGCCTTCTGCAATGTAATGGTTTATTTATATAAAAGTGGTCATGACTGGCATAATATTAATATGCAAATGTTTTTTTTTAAGATATCATTTGTGTCAACTTTTGTCATTAAACAAAAAATATCTTTGGTTTTGAAGCTTCT
Source organism: Acartia tonsa (assembly GCF_053477335.1). Classification (NCBI taxonomy): domain Eukaryota; kingdom Metazoa; phylum Arthropoda; class Copepoda; order Calanoida; family Acartiidae; genus Acartia; species Acartia tonsa. The sequence continues at coordinate 36,392,496 of NC_137266.1, forward strand.
TATAGGTCCAGAGAAGGTTATAACTATTTTTGGGGAGGGTATGTCATTGTCCATTCACCCTCCTAAAGGAAATCACCCCTAACACAGAATTACACCCCCCCCCCATTTTTTTTATTTTACTTCATCTTTTAAAAACTTTCATTAAAACTAAAGGGGGTTGCGAACCCCCACCCCCCACACCGTAAGTGCTCCTAGAGGCTTCTAGGGGGCGTAACCGCTTGTAACTAATAAAATATAAAAAAAAAACTTTAATGGCAAATATATAAATTTTATCAAATAATAGCAATTTTTCTAAACTTCTATTACATGTAGTTTTTAGTTTTACCGCTAGGTGATGTTCTGTTTCTTTCTAATTTGACATTTTGTATGTTTCACAGTTTTTTTTACCTGTTTAAAATTTGTGTTTTAATTTGTCGTAGCAAAATATTGATATATCATTACGTTTTAAGCAATTGAAAATCAAAATTTTAATGGGTAGTATCTGTCCAGATTTTTGTTTGAATTGTTATTTAAAATCACCCTTTCGCGTCACCGCTACTTATGGATGTTATTATCCTTGAACTTTATATAAATTATAATTAGTAACGCAGCTTACTCTATATAAAAGTTCGATTTTGTTGAGGCCAGTCACTGACGGCTAATAGTTATTTTATCGTACTTTCAGCGGATGTTGATGGGACCGAGATAACAAAACTGGTATTAATTTTATGAATTTTATTTTAATATTCGTGAAAAATTGCTTGTAATTTCGATGCTATACATAATTTTTCAGTATGGCTGAGAACCGGCTCTAATCCAGCGGATATTAATCGGTTTGTAAACCATACTGGAATAATTATTACTAAAGATCATGCAGTCAGTTGTTGCAATTGGACTCCTCTGCGGGGTATTATCTAGTTTTTCCCTTTCCAAAATAGCCTAAAACCTTTATAGGATTTATATCAGACAGTGCTGAAAATTGTGAAATGATCATTCGAATCATTTACGAGATCTTTTTAGTTTAACTGTCCAGTATGGATCCGAATTTGGTTGATATTTGGAGGATTAGTTCTAAGCCATAATGAAAAATCATGTATAGCATAGAATTACAGGCAATTTTCCATTATTATTTAAATAAAAATAATAAAATTTATACCAGTTTTGTTTGATCCGAGAGGCCGAATTTTAATATCCACGGAAATATAATGCGATTCGATAAATAACTATTATCCTTATACTAAAGTAACAGGATGTCTGTGTGTGTATCTGTGTGTCTGTACCGAAGGATCTCGCTAACCGCTGAACCGATCGGGTTCTCCTTAACAGGGTAGCTTCTCATAAGTCCCGGGAAGGTTTATAACTATTTTGGGGGAGGGTACCACCACCCTCCCAAGAGAAATGACAAAAAAATCGAAATTTTTAAAAATTTAGGGGAGACTTCAACGTCAATTAAGGTGGTATCGTACATAAAGAATTTTTTTTTAACAAACAAAAACATTTAAGTGCCACTAGAGGCCTCTAGGGGCGTAGCCGCTAGTCTTATAGAAAGAGTTTTGCTCGCAATAATCACGAAACCTCTTACTTAACAAATTTTGAAACTATTATTGGAAAAGTTTAAATACATCTTGTTTGTAAAAACCAATAAAAATTTTAAAAGGTCCCCAACGTTTCTAAACCAACCGATTAAGAGCCTCTTTTAAAAAAAACTTTGGGTACCAGTGTAATTTACAGTCCAATGTCTCCTGCATCCTTGAGAATTTTATTTATTGTTTTTAAAAAAATATTTATTTCATAGACGTCCAAGTGAATTTGGGGGTGCCTACGGCATCCCCAAAATTTTGGATTTTCAATTTTTACCCCCCCAAATAAAAAAAAATGCCTCTATGAAATAAAGATTACTCCCCCCCCCCCAATAAAAAAGTTTGGACGCCCCTGATTTATTTTCTTCTTTGTTGTTCATTTTTTCAGGGTATGTCATTGTACCACTACCACCCTCCCCAAATAGCCAAAAACCTGCCCTGAAAATTGTGGTTCGATAAGTCTAGCCGATTACTAGATCTTACAATTTTATTTATCTTGCAAAATTCACGAAACCTTTTAAAATAACAATTCTTCCAGCTTTTATATATTTCCGAATTTTTAAAGCGAAGCTTTTCTATAATTAGGGTCGGTCCGTCCGTACGTCTGAAATGGATAGCTTTTTTTCGTTAATTTAGGCATGTTAGAATTATCCTATCAATTTCAAACTTTGCATGGTAATTCCTGTAGTAGTTAGGTATGATTTAGAAAGCGTAACAACTCTATAATCATTGCCAGAATGTCCATACGTCCATTTGAAACATGTTGATTTTTTACTTTTTTTAACAACTAATTTTTATGTGTTCTAATTATACAATTGTTCTGATTTTTGGTATACTGATTCCTGGGACAACAAAGTACAATATTATAAGCATAGCAACTCTATTATTAGTCAAGTCCTAAAATGTAAGTATGTCCATAAACTTTATAGTGTATCAAGAAGTTTTTCAACAAAGTTACTCACAATTTTGCTTTGACTCTTATTCATTTATATTCTGATTATTCAGTTCTGACACTATACAAGTGTTAATGTCCGTTTGTCCTACCGTTTCAGAGCTTCGCTTTAATGGATGTTGTCATCCTTGTTGGAATGGTGATTCATAAAACTTTTAGGCACTATGTAATAAATCTTTATTATCAAGTAAAAAATATCTGTATGTAGATATCACATATCCTGTAATTAAGCTACATAACAATGTTGGTATCCTTGTTATTTTATTTTAACAACTTATCTAAAAACATAAAAAAAAAAGGCTATTTATAACTTATTTTTCAAATTCTCATAGCTGAACTACAAAAAAAATGATATAAAAAAGCTTTGAAAAGCATCAAAATATTTTTTCAAGAATTTTATTGTTCGCTTCTTATGGATATTAGCGGGTGCACCCCTTACATCTAAAGGTATGGGGCATTGAAACAGCTTAAAACCATCCTGAGACCTAAGTGAAACTTTTCTAAAAAGAGTAATCATGAGGTTTATTGTTTACTAAGATCAAATAATACTAGCGGCTACTAGCATCTAAAGGGGTATTCAAAGGGGTAGATAGAGGACAGATAAATAGGCCAAAACCATTCCAAGGATTAAATCTAAAATTTAAATAGCCTAAAAACATCCCGTGACTTATGAGAAGCTCTCCTATAAAGAAGAACTCAAACAGTTTAATAGTTTAATCTTTAGACAAAAAAAGGATTTATAAAAGATATACGCTACTTTCTAGAATTTCTATTACTAATCTTATTCTTTATTTTATAATTAGCCAAACAGAGTTACACATGGATGTAGATTAATTTAACAACATTCATAATCATCTTAATTCCTTCCTTTGAATCGTTCTAAACAAGGTTTTATTTTATTATCCATTTTTAATACCAAAAAGATTTAATTATATAACGAAAGAGGGAGAAGGAGAGAGAGAAAGAGACAAAGTGAGACAGAGAAGTAAAAATTATTATTTCAGTATCAAAAGATCTTTAATTGTAGCAGCATTTACTTTAGGTCCCATCTGTCTAACTATGTATCAAAAACTGTTTTATTTGCTTCACCTTCTAGTAGCTGCTGCTTTGATAGGAGGTGGGTATACCTATCTATCTATCTATCTGTCTATCTATATATCTATCTATCTATCTATCTATCTATTTATCTATTTATCTATCTATCTATATATCTATCTATCTATCTATCTATCTATCTATCTATCTATCTATCTATCTATCTATATATATATCTATATACTATCTATCTATCTATCTATCTATTTATCTATCTATCTCTCTTTTTATCTATCTATTTATCTATCTATCTATCTATTTAGAAAAAACTTTGAACATGGAGAAAAGTTTAGAAAATGTAGAAGTGCCCCATAGCACCGTCATGTTAAAGGTAAATTACTTTTCAGGGACGCCCAGGGAGGAGTGGAGTGGTAAACCACGCCCCCCCCCCAAAAAAAAAATGATGTAATTATTTTAGATTGAAACAGCGTAAAGTGTCCAATATAAATGACCAATGAAAGGCCAGTATACATTGTAATTGACCAATGGTAAATTGTATACTGGCCTATCATTGGTCATTTGTATTGTATGCCAATTTTTATTGGACACTACGCTGGTTCTTTTAGATTTACAACAAGCCCCATAAAAAATTTACCCTATGGAGACCAAAGGAAACCATAATATTTTTTTGCTTGGGGGGGGGGAGGAGGAAGTAATTACCCTCAAAAACTTCTGTAACATCACCAACAATTTTTTGGGCGCTTATTGGTCTGGTTAAAAGCCCTTAGTTATTACAAATCAAGTGAAATTTTTACATGAGAAATTTATTTACAATCCCCAACCCCAAAAAATTATGAGAGAGGGTTCATTACCCGAGAATTTACATTTTCCTTCTAGGTTTAAACAAAATTTCTGCCTTTCAGAATTCCTCCCCCCCCCCCCCCATTCATAATGAAAAACTAAGATGTCCCTGCTTTTATTTATAGAACAATTAGTTATTGCAGTGCTAATATTTAAAATTTTATATTTTTAGGATATATATTTGATCAGTATATCTTGGATTTCCATATTATTCAGCCTCATAGTTAATACAGCGGTTATAAAAAGCGTTTGGAAGGTAGTTTATCCTTAATAGGAAAGCTTTTCTATGTTTAGTTTATGTGTGTAATGAAATCCACACCTTACTTATTAAAATAAAACCAAAATAGGAGGAGAGGGTAAGCTTTTCTGTGCTTCACTCCTATGGGGGGAGGAGGGGGCTATACCTGATCTAACCCTAATCTAACATAAATTAACATGATCTAATGAACAAGCAAAAGAACCCCCCCCCCCTCCCCTCTATTTTAAATAAGAAAAGGAAGGTTTTCTATTCGCAACCATGTTTAAATATATGACAACAAGGATAACAGCATCCATAAGTAGCAAAGCTCTTTGATATGAAATTAAGAATATCAGCCAAGCAGAGCTTGATCTTTAAATCGTTTATAGGTGATTTAAACCGGGGCGATTCATTCAGCGCACCATCAAATTATTAAATACCAATCTTTAAATCGAATTTGCATGGGCGATTTGGATCGGGCAGTGGCGCGGTACCGGCGCGCCAATGCCACTCACCAAGTGGCCTTGCCGGTTCAAATCGGGGTGAATCATATGTAATAAATGGATATTTTTTTAATTACTTTAATATTTTATTGCAAAACTATCGAGAAAACATTTTTATAGTTATTTTTAAAATAAATTATATATTATTGTTTTATATAAAATACCATACTGACACGGTATTTTATATAAAATACCTTACTGACACGCCTTAAGTAATAAAGTTGTACTGGCGCGGATCGATATTTTAGTGAGTGCGCAAGCGATCTAAAAACACCGCGCCAAAAATCTTTTTAAAATCAATGTTTTATAGATGCGCTGTGGCTCACCACCAGCGCACCTACGGTTCACCTCTGAATCGCCCCGATTCAGCGCACCATAAAAACGATTTAAAGATCCAGCTCAGATAAAATGAGCTAAAATGTGAAAGTCCTTGGCAATTTTTAAACAAAATTCGAATCATTTACCTTCAATAGCAACTGAGAATAATCATATTTGTGATGATATTTATCTATACTAGTCCCTGTCTATACTCAAAATAATAAAATTATAAGTGTATATTTATAATCCATACAACTACCTGATTGAAGTGGTGGCATAGAGAAAAAAATAAAAGAGAGGAATCGAAGCAACTAGAAGATGAAAATAGGCAGTGGGCCTAGAGGCCTACTCAGCGCTGTTGCCGCGCTATAATTTATTGCTATTCCACTACTTTTCAAATGGGAGGATTAAAAATTATTAAAAAAAAATATTTTTTTACTTTTTACTATTTCCATATTTAGGGCAAGAATATTAGATTAGATATTTTCGTTTTAATGTTTTAATTAAAAATTACATAGAATTTTATTTTTATTTAAAAAAATTTGTTCATGAAAGATGAATCCTTCTATTTCTAAAAAGGGGGAAATTTTTTCATAATGAACATTCAGCTGATTCTGACCGCCCACGGCTGTTTGCTAAATATCGCTTTTCTTTTTATTCACATTATTATTTATGATTGACTTACAAAAAGCCCTGGGCGGTTTTTGATTTTCGTCTGCTTCTAAATTTAGGGATGGGGAAGTAGTATTTTACCATGAAAAAGGGGTGTGTATTCATCCTCTTATCCTTTTTCCTTATGAGTGGTGGAGACCCATTTCGTCTGTTAGCATATTGTTTACTGTTCTTTTGGCTATAATATTCCCGACCCTATTAGCTGATTTCAGAGATTCAATACAAAATCTGAACAGGGTCCCCACCCTGTGGGCAGAGTTACATATAGCTGATGCCCCCTCTATTATTATTATGTGGGGCAACCGAGTAAAATCCGATGGACGTTATGGACGTAATGATGCTAGAAAAGGGCAGAGTAGCTGCGCTACAAATAAAACTCTATTCATTAAGAAGAAGAATACTCTGATCAACAAACTAATACTGTACATCTGCTTGACATGCTTAGGACAGAATATAATATTTCTTTACAAGGTATGTAAGATAAATAGATACAATAGATAAATAGATAAATAAAAAATCTACGTATTTATTTTTAATGAAAAAAATAGCATCTTTCTGATGATTGCAAAAGCATGAAACTCTGAGTAAAAGAAAATAAAAATTTAAGATAAAATGTTGTTTTACTTTTAAGTAAGATAAATAGATAGATAGTTAGAAAGATAGGTAGACAGAAGAAAGAAAGATATTATGTACATACATATATATATTGATAGATAGAAATAAAGAAAGGTAGATAGATAAACTAATCCTGTACATCTGAATAACTTGCTTGGGAAAGATTATTATATTCCTTTTCAAGGTAAGATAGACATGTAGAGGGAATTGCAGAGTAGATTTTATATAACCAGGGATTATTAGGGCTAAACAAACCAATAAAATTCAATAATGTAAAAGTACCCAAAGTTTTCTACCTTACAAGTGTCTTAACCTCTTTTCGAGGAAGCTTTGTGTTTATCAAGTTCGAAATTAAATTCCTTATCATTAAACCAAAATCAAAGCGCAAATGTCGTCTTTTAGGGCTTTCCTTTCATAATGTGGCGCGGCATAGAGTGTTTGTTTATTTTGAAGCGCACGTTCTTACTTTTGAATGAGATATGAGAGTGTGAAGATTGCGGAGAACAAAATTGGGCCTATCATTGGTCTCATTGAGTGTGAACTACCCTAGTATATCAGGGATTTGAAACCATAAGAGCTTCAGGTAGAATTTGTTAATTTGATTAAGAAGTATGGTGTATAGGACGATTATATGTAGTTTTAAAAAAAGGCTTTAGCCAGCTAAACATGAAACTTAATTATGTTTAATATATGTTTTAGTAATTTTTATGTGCCTTATTGTTGCATTTAACAATGATTTATTAAACCAAATAATTTTCCTTTAAAGCCAAAGTTTCCAAAGATTCTTTAACCATAAGAAAAGAAAAAGATTTTTTAGTGCTCAAAGTTTTAAGATAACGAATAATATTTTATTCTGTTTATTAATTGATCTTGTAATTTCAGGTCTTTTGAAATAATTTCATCAATAAATCTATATTCAAACCTGCTGTTGAATCTTGATGGTTCCTGGTATTGGGGGTTTTGTATGTTCGCCAACTGATCTCGTGAACTTCCCGCTAATTCGGAAGTCCAAGCTCAACCAAAGTGTCATGGTTGAGACAATTTCAAAATATCTGATGAATAGGCGTTAGCATTCATCAAGAGATCAATAGCATCTAGTGAATTATTGATGCAATAAACTGTGACAATTTTTCTGTGAAATAAGTACCTAGTGAATCAATATGCCACTAACCAAAAAGCAGAAAATTGAGCGAGCAATCGCTATTGGCAGTGAAAGGCTAGAAGTTTTTGATGAACAGTTAAAATTGTTTTATGACAATCTAAAAGCCTGCCAAAGTTTTAGTTCATGTGAAAATGTGAATGTAAAATCAATTCGTGACATTTTTAGTGAGGTCAAGGACCAATCTGACCTAATAAAAAGTCTAAAACCTGCCGTGGAGACTAGTGAGCTGCGCGAGTTTAAGCGTGATTTGGATGAAGCTAGTGAGCAAAAAACTGTTGCAGATAAAGTTTATGCGTCGTTGGAGCAGTGTACAAAAATTCTGTACTGGCTTGACAATGATTCAGATGACGCGAGGTCAAGCACTGTCGCCAGGAACCTCGACGTCATTGAGAAGGTGAAGATGGACATGGGAGTGCTTAAAATTTCCGTGGAGTTGCGCCAAGAAGTACGTGATATGTACCGAAGGCTTAGAGAGATGGAACGTCGTTCATCTAACCTGGATGAGAGTGGGACACCTGCCATGCTCTCCAGAAGTATGTCTGCCGTGGATATTCGGAGTTCCAACCCGCAGTATGGGCGCTGGGACAACAGTTTATTGCCGTCGTTCGACGGTACTGACACGGATTACCCAAACTTTAAACAGGTCTTTAAGGATCTATGCTCTGGTTATGGATTTGCTGACCAGAGGTTAAGCCTGATGTTGTGTATGGAGAAGGTGATAACCAACCCGGAACTACGCAAGCAAGTGTCAGCGATTAGAGATCACAATGAACAATGGGCGTTTCTTGACCAGATGTTTTTATCAAACACTCGCCGGTTCATGAGGATTTTAACTAAGTTGAACAAGATGAAACCTGTGGATAAACCTGTGGACGTGGTTAGCGCAATTGCTACCTTCAAGAGCATGATGCAGGAGGTAGAAGCCATCGTTGGTTCTGCAGCTAAGGATTACAACCACCTAACTCTCATTCATATTTTTAAAGACAAGTGCCCTGAAAATTTGAGGGATAAAATTATGATGGAGCTTGGTAGCATGAACCAACCAAACATCCCGAAGATTGTTGAACTGCTGGAGAGGACCAGAGGTGCCATGTTGGCCGGTGATATGTCCTATGATAGTGGCGCCGGCAAGAGAAATCGTGATAGAGCTGCCGCCGCGCAAGTATCTGGCCGCAGCGATGATAAGAATGGAAAGGCTGGAAAGGGCAAGGCTTCCAAGTGGAACAGTGCATGTCCTGTGGAGAGCTGCAAGGAGAAACACCCGATTTTCCGTTGCCTCACGTTTAAGAAGATGGATGTGGTTGACCGTAAGAAAATTGTCCAGCAGAAGAAGTTATGTGAACTCTGCTTGTGCGACGGCCATACTGCTGACAAGTGTAATAAATCTGAGAAGCTTGGTGTTTGTGGTACTAATAATTGCGACAGATACCATTCCAGGTTACTCCATGAGGCTAGTGCTGGTGTGAATACAGTCTACAAGTCAAGTTCTGCACCCAGCCCCTGTACCTTCTTACTTCAGTTAGTTCCTGTTGTAGCACCTGGCGGCGGCACCTGCCACGCCACGGTAATGTTTGACTCCGGGGCAAATTTGCCACTTGTGTCTGAGAAGTTATCCAACAAGTTGAAGCTGAAATCTACTGGCAGATATACAACTATTTCTGTAGCTGATGGCAGTGAGTCTTCCTGCCGCAATGTTGTGTTTTATCTGAAGGATAGGGACGGCAATCTGAGGGAGTTTGAGGCAGCTGTCATGCCTACCCTCGGCGGGGCCAACGAGATGCGCTCGGTCCACCCCGAAACTGCCGCCGAGATATTTAAAATGCCGCCAGAAAGGTTTACATATATTAGTGGAGGCTTAGATATCATCATTGGAAATACACATCCTGACGTGTTTCCTTCAACCTACCAGAAAGTGGGCCAGTCTATGTTGTGGCGAACCATTTTTGGTAGTGGTTTTATCTGTACGAGTGCTGATGGTGGAGCTGGAGATCAAAAGTCGGCTTATAAGGCTGTCAGTGTCAGTGGAGGCACTTTGCCAGACTTTCTGACGTCTGAATCGTTTGGCATACAGCCGCAGGCACTTTGTCCAGGATGTACTGCTTGTCAAGAGTGCAAGGCTATGGCCGACGGCACTACCTGGGACCAGCGTGAGAGGCAGAGGATAATTGAGGCAGGTTTAACACTAGACTTGCAGTCCAACAAGTGGACAGGTCAATATGCTTATATTGAAGATCCTCACACTTTACCCTACAATGAGAGTTTAGCCCGCAAAATTGCTGAAAAGGATCGTGCCAGGATGGTCAAGGAAGGTACCTATGGAATGTATGTGGAGGTATTCAACGACGCCATAAGAAGAGGCGTTTTCCAAAAAGCCACGCCTGAAGAGTTGCAGTATGAAGGACCTAAGTCTTGTTCATCAATAGTGGTTGCTTTCAAGGAGGATTCAAGTTCCACACCCATGCGATTGTGTGCAAATAGTTCTCTGACGTTCAAGGGTACCAGTTTTAATAACATAATGCTGGGAGGCCCGCCGCCAATGCAGAAGATATTTTATCATTTGATGCTTTTCCGCGGTTACAAGGTTGGTATAACCGCGGATATCTCCAAGTTTTATAACTCCATCCTGGCCACAGAGTTCGACAGCCAGATGAAGAGAGTTTTATTTTCCCCGACGCCAGATGGTCCACTTGAAATTTACCTGACCAAAGTTGTAAATTTCGGCGAGTTAGCTGCGGGAAATTTGGCAGTTACAGCCCTGAAGTTGACGTCCCGCCTGTTCGGCGGAAAGAGTGAAGCAGAGGTCAAGGAGATGTATGGAGAGGGACAAATAAATGGTAGTGAAATTGTTGCCAAACCTGAATTATGGAAGGAGCCACAAATACCTACCTACCCTGATGAGGAATTCAAGTTACCTCAGATTCCAGTTGCAGTCAAGCTTGAGAAGCACAGCTTCATAGATGACGTTATTTCGGGAGCAGGATCGAAGCCAGAAGCCAAGGAGATGATGAAAGAGGCCGACAGGATTATCGGTAAAGGTAGTTTTTCCTTCAAACAAGTCATTTATTCTGGAGATGATTGCCAGCATACCAAGGTTCTCGGGCTGATATGGAAGCCAGCCACCGATGTGTTGTCCATCGCCACAAGAGTCAACCAAGATGGCAAAGTCAAGGGAAAGAAGGTGAAAGAGGATGCTGATTTGTACAACCTCCAGGACGCCTTGGACGAGAATCTGACAAAGAAGATGGTCCATAGGTTCGCCGCCCAGACCTTCGACCCGATCGGGCTTTGCAGCCCTATTCTGTTGAGAATTAAACTTGTCCTGCGGAAAACCTGTTTGCTGAATTTGGGCTGGCAAGATTTCATTCCAAAAAGTCTACGGGATGAACTTGTTCAGTCGCTGGAGGACAGAGCTGAGGTCGCTAAATTGGAGTTTGACCGTTGTGTGGTCCCGGATGAACCAACTGGCCTTCCATCCTTGATGATGTTTTCGGATGGGTCATCAGAGGCTTATGCAAGTAATGCATATTTGAGGTGGCCAACTAGACAAGGATTTGAAACGTTTCTGCTAGCCACCAAGTCAAGAGTTGCGCCGGTCAAGTGTGAGTCAATTCCACGCCTTGAGTTGATGGGGTGCCAGATGTCCACAAGGTTGGCAAAGTCCGTCAGAGATGCCCTGCCCTTTGATATTATCAGAGTGATGTATTTTACTGATTCATCGTGTGTTTTATCACAAATAGTTTCCAACAGTGCTATGTTGAACACATTTAATTCTCATCGTATTGGAGAAATTCAATCTGCGACCAACAAGGATGACTGGAGGTGGGTCCCGGGGACGCAAAACGTTGCAGATTTGGGCACCAGAAGCACCTGCAAAGTATCAGATTTGGGACCAGGTTCCAGGTACAGATTGGGCCCAGAATGGTTGCGCCAGGATGAAAGTGCGTGGCCGGTGAAAACTGCCGAAGAAGTCAAGCAGGTTTTACCCCCTGAGGAGTTGAATACCAAAATGGTTAAGTTATGTTCAATGAAAGTTGCCGGAGAAGCCGCTGAAGATGTCTTTAGGTTTAAGCACAGGAGGTCATTTGGACAGGCCAAACGTATTATGGCAGCTGTCCTGCAAGTTGCGAACACCTGGTTGAAGAAGCTAAAGAGCAGACAAGAAGGTAAGGCTACAGCCGCTGGTAGTCATGTAGCAGCCGCAGATGCTGTGTACAAGCCGTCCTTGTACAATTTTATGGCGGCGGCGGAACTTTTCATTGTGTCACGAAGCCAAGAGGATGAGTGGATAAATGATGCTAAAGGCAATTATGCGTCATTAAATCCATTAGTGCATGAAGTATCATTGACCTGGCCTGTCGTTGGTCCCGGTGGAAATTATGTGACCAGGGAGATGAGGATTCTTAAAATGGTTGGTCGAGGACAGCCAGTCATTGACGCCATTACTGGCGGCCGTAAAATGATATTTGAAGACATGCCAGGTTTAATAATTTTGGAGCCTGGTAATTGGTTAGCTGCTGTTTTTATGAGAGAAGCGCATGTTGAGCTTCACTCTGGTGTCCGTGGAACTTTAGCTGAGAGCCGCCGTTGGTGCTGGATTGTGAAGGCAAGGAGGTTGGCCATCATGGAAGTGAAGAAATGTTGGCCCTGCAGTGTTGAGAGGGCTAAGGAATGTCGTGCTACCATGAAGGAGGTGTTACCTGACAAGTTGGTCCCGAGCAGGCCTTTTGAAGCTGTGCAAGTCGACCTGATGGGTCCGCTGGTTACGAGGAGAGCTGCCGCCAAAACGAGGAGTCAGACAGCAACGAAGAAGGTGTGGGTGTTCGTGGTGGTCTGCAGATTCTCTGGGGCGTTGTGGTTAGATGCCTTGGAAAAGTATGATACCAGCAGTATCCTGTTGTCCCTGCGCAAATTGGAAGCTGTTCATTGTTTGCCGAAGATCATAGTAAGCGACATGGGCACACAATTATCCGGTGCTCGCAAGGTTTTAGAGCAGAGGTTGGGCAGCCAGGTAGAGTTTTCTTGGTCTCAGATCCCGGCCCGAGCCCACCATTATATTGGGCAGGCTGAGAAAATGGTGGGATTAACCAAGAGATTGCTGTCCAAGAAGTTGGTGAATAGTTCTGTTAATTTCAACGAGCTCCTGGTGCTGTTGGCGGAGGTCAGTAAAATTATGAATAGCAGACCACTGACGATTGAAGCTGCGAACGACGTGGAGAATTGGCGGCTAATTACCCCTGGCCAGCTGCTGGGAAATGTTGACCGCCAGCCGTTGTGCAATGTGGCGATGAAACCGGAGGACCAAATTTCCTCCAGGTTGAAGTTGTTGGAAGATTTATCTGCCCAGTTTTGGACTGCCTACCGCCAGGAGATCCTACCGAAGATATTACGGATGTCCAAGTGGAAGGATGAGATGGCAGAGCCACTAGCTGATGGAGATGTAGTTCTGGTTACGAGTACCAATCCGCTGATGAGATGTTTGAGGATGGGCCGAGTGACGAGAATTGAGGATGGAAGAAAGACGGCAAGAGTCTTGTTCAGACTGACGGATAAATCTCCCCTAGAAGAACATGCTGTATCAGTCAGGCAGTTGTTAAAAATTATGATTAATAATTGATTCTTATTTTATGGAAATTGAGATTTTTTTAGTAAAAAGCCACATTTTTCATATGCCTACTTTTACGCCTAAAATAAGAATCAAATGAAATGCGATTAAATATTCTTCTATTTCATATGCTCAAATTTAATTTTATTGAGTTTAATTTCTTTTCAAAAGTACAATTCATTTTAAAACTTACCTGAAAAGTTTAACAAAAAGGGATAAATGTGTCGAGGTTGCGTGATTCGATATTTATTCTATGAAAAAAATCAAGTATTTTTTAGCAGATTTTTTTTAAATTATATATGAATTTCAATCAAGTAAAACATTTTTATTCAGATCAAGGAATGATTGAAAATTCATATTTAAAGTTTTTTTTTTACAAAGAAAAATTGGTATTTTTTTCATAATTTCAATGAAAATTCTAACGAAGATATTAATATTTTGCTATTCTTTAAGTATTAAAAAGTTTTATTGTTGATTAAGATATTACAGTTCTTATTCATTAGGTTTGAAAAACTTTCTGCCCAAGGATTTTGAAAAATTTTTTCTTACTACTCTTTTTGATGCTTAACAAATTTAGTTTTAAGTACCTATAAATCTTAATTTTCTTGTCTAAGATTTATTTCGTTTTATTTTTACATTATTTGTTTACATTTACATTTCAACCTGATTTCGTAGGTACTTATTGATTTATTAATAATGATTTATTGCCTATTGATTATGAAATGATTATTAATTAATATAGTTGTTATATTTACAACATCATGATTAATAGGATTATCTATTTTAGGATTGTGTATGTGATCTTGTGATTGTCATGTGCATGGAATGTTGTATGGTACAAACCAATCCCCATCCTTCTATCCTAAAATGTGAGGTATTATGAGTCCTAGTGAGGAGTATAATATTGTGTATGCATTTCACGGGGTTTCATTTAGTTAGGAGCAAAATTGTCACGTTTTCGGGATGTGGCCATTCTCATGTGATTATGGTGAGTTGAGTTTAGTGAGAAATGTTGCTAGTGCTCAGCGCGAAAAAAAACCTTGAATCTCGTTAAGGAAGTTAATTTGACTTTCAAACGGGGGGTGTGTCTTAACCTCTTTTCGAGGAAGCTTTGTGTTTATCAAGTTCGAAATTAAATTCCTTATCATTAAACCAAAATCAAAGCGCAAATGTCGTCTTTTAGGGCTTTCCTTTCATAATGTGGCGCGGCATAGAGTGTTTGTTTATTTTGAAGCGCACGTTCTTACTTTTGAATGAGATATGAGAGTGTGAAGATTGCGGAGAACAAAATTGGGCCTATCATTGGTCTCATTGAGTGTGAACTACCCTAGTATATCAGGGATTTGAAACCATAAGAGCTTCAGGTAGAATTTGTTAATTTGATTAAGAAGTATGGTGTATAGGACGATTATATGTAGTTTTAAAAAAAGGCTTTAGCCAGCTAAACATGAAACTTAATTATGTTTAATATATGTTTTAGTAATTTTTATGTGCCTTATTGTTGCATTTAACAATGATTTATTAAACCAAATAATTTTCCTTTAAAGCCAAAGTTTCCAAAGATTCTTTAACCATAAGAAAAGAAAAAGATTTTTTAGTGCTCAAAGTTTTAAGATAACGAATAATATTTTATTCTGTTTATTAATTGATCTTGTAATTTCAGGTCTTTTGAAATAATTTCATCAATAAATCTATATTCAAACCTGCTGTTGAATCTTGATGGTTCCTGGTATTGGGGGTTTTGTATGTTCGCCAACTGATCTCGTGAACTTCCCGCTAATTCGGAAGTCCAAGCTCAACCAAAGTGTCATGGTTGAGACAACAAGTAAGATAACGTAGTTTTAAATCTTTGACTACAAGTGTAATTTACAGTCCAATAATGACAGTTACTAATAAAATATAAATAAAATTGTTATCCTACAAATGCCCTTATGCTACAAAACGTCTATTTAAAAAAAAATTTTAAATCATTTATTTTTTTAGATAATTGTTGTTGGTTACGGACATTTTATCAGGTTAAACAGATTTTATTAGTAAAAATTGTTTTTATAAGATATTGACTTTCCTCACCCTGTCTATATGTCTAAATGTACATTGTGTTGTGTCTGTAATTACATACTTTTTCTTCAAATATCAGAATAACGAACATACACCTGATAATAGAGTAGCTACACGCTCTATAATTGTTAATTTTTCAGGGATGATTTATTTTGCACTATTTTTCTGGCTTATGTCTTGTTTATCACAAATCTTAACAGGTGAAATTTTGGATTTAATCCAATATGCTTTCACTTAAACTAATCATTAGGGTATAGTCCCTTTTGTGGCAACGCCTCTTAAGGGGCGTTTCGTCGTATTTTCACAGTAGCTTTTCCTAGGTTATTTTTTGGTTGGGTTAGTTTAAGTTAGGTTAGGGTTAGGGCCCCCAGCAAGGGCTAGAAATAGAAGAAAAGCTGTTTTGAAAATACGACAAAACGCCCCTGAAGTGGCGTTGCCACGAAAGGGACTAAACCCGATCATTCTTACAGTGCTTTCTGTTCAATTGTCACTAGTTGGTTGTCACTAATTATATAAATAAACTTTACACAAGGATGATAAATAGCACAGGCAGCACTGCTATTAATGGAAAGAGGCTAGGCCTTACTACACTTTCATATACTAAAGCAATTGAATGTCTGTACATTTAAATTTTGGAAACAGCCTTTATCAACTATTTTTATATTTAAAGCGAATCTTTTTTTTATTTAAACTATTCAAACGATTCTTGAAAAAAATAAGGTAAAAGCTCAATTTGGTTTTAACTTTGATTTGAAAATATAATTAATGGTGTATATAATTATGGATGTTGTCATTCTTGTTATATTTCAGATGTATGACAGTAGCTATTGTGGCTTTTAGGTAATCATCACAGTAAATATTGTATTAGGTCTTAATGAAACAAAAGTATTGCTTAATTTATTCTTGTACAGTTAACACTTAACAAAAATTAATAAAGTATATCTGATTTTCTTTCCATTAGCTATGGTTTTTTTGTATCAGATGATATTTATTTCTTGTATTGTATTGTAAACAGCTTACCGCGGATATAAAATGTACAGTTATAAGATTAAAACCAATTTTTTTAGCCCCAAGATACCGAAGGCACGGGAAAAAACTGGCTTTAATCTTATGATTGTACATTTTTATTTTCATAGATAACTGTATTTTTTAGTATGGCTGAGAAGTGGTTCTAATCCACCGAATATTAATCTGTTTTAAAGCAATAGGGGAAATTATATAGTATTGTTTTGATATACCCTCAAAAATGTTTTGATACAGTTGGTGATCTTTGAAATAGTAAAAGATTAGATAGTGTCATTTTTGACCAAATAACTTTTGATTAATGGCTAACAGTACAGTCACTTTCACCACACCAATATATTATACCGGTTTTTTTTTATGGAACAAAAATATTGCTTAATTTAACCCACTTACCATTGACAGAAATTAATAGTCAATGATTATTATTGATTAGTAATTTTTGTCGATGGTAAGTGGGAATAAAAAAAGAGGATGACGCCGAAAATTATTGTTCTTTTTTAGATACATATACACAGTTCATCATGAATTTGTCTTTACTTTAAAGAAAAAACAACTTGTCAATCTAATTATTAAAGGTAAAAAAGAAAGAGAATAGAAGATTTTATCGCGTAAAGTTGTAAGTAAGTCAAATGCGCTTATAAAGTCTAACTGTTCTTAATGTTGACCAAACTCATAATATAATTAAACCCATATTTAAAAACAGTTTGACCTAATAAGCGCATTTGACTGGAAGCTTACTCACAACTTTATGCAATTTTTCGAAAGCTACTATTCCCTTTATATTCTTACAGAATTTCCAAAAATTAAATATTTGGAAACGAAAAAATATTTGTTTATGCTTTTTTTTATTAATGATATTATTTTGTAATTAGGTTTGTCTCTTGGAATCCCCTTCTTTATAGCTATCCTGAGGTAAAAGTAAACATAAAATTCAAGAGTACTTGACCTCTTTTTATTTTTTAATGTATTAATTAATGTACAGTTTTAAAGCACATACACTTTTTACAAACACATTTATAAAATTTTAAAGAATATTATATATTTAAATTCTTTAATTTCTTAAAAGACCAATTAATTGTATGACCTACAGAATGACCATTGCTTTGATGCAATAAACAATGAAACATTCCTTAAACTCTGTTGCCGCTAATTTGTTATTCAGAGAATTTGTAAACCATTTTGATGAAAGGAAGTAATAGATTTAACCCTTCATTGACAACACAATATTAATTAAATATTTGAGCTAAAGAAATTTATGTTTTGATACCTTTCATAGCACATTCTTTTTGTAAAAAATAGCTTATTTAGCAATTTCTCAAATTTATTTAAACTAATTTACTTTTATAATATGAAAATCAATATAATATCTATTTAAACCAATTAACACAATTTGAACACAATATAAAGATTTAATTTTTTTTCAAGTACACAGTATAGATATGATTCTCAAGAGTACCGGAGCTGTATGGGAATAGAACAGGTAATAAGCAATTTAACTTTTTAAGCCACCCAACTTAAATTTTGTACAATGAAATCTAAGACTTGGACGAAAACGTTGTACGATTCAGACAATATTAATAATTCATTATTAAAAAAATTCTGATTGTGTCTGATAAGCCTTGGGACAATTATGATACCAAAATTGTTGTCCTAGTGTTTGATAAAATATTTTTTCCAATCAGAGCAAAACCTTATTAAAGTTTTTTTTCATAAAAAAAATTTTTCACACACAAAAAACATTGTCTAATTCAGGGCAAACTATTGTCCATGCACATGGATAGCTTCACATTCAACTGTCTCAAAATAAGCACTCTAAATTTTTTAACCATCTTGAAGTTTTTAAAAATAAATTCCTTTTTGTAAATCTAAAACTTTTTTAACTTTCCCTATGAAAACATTTAATTACCTACCTGTGCAAAATCAATGTTGAATTTATTTCAGTATGGTGTCTCCTGGAGTAATGTGACTCCATTTTCTAACTTCATACTCGTTGTCTATGTTACCTTCACATTGATAGTTCCAGCAGGTTTAATCATTTTGAATACTTTGCTATTTCCTACCTTGTAAGTTTCCTCCAGAGGGAGAGGCTGATGTCTTTTACACTAATATGACAGTTCCAATGGGTTAGGAATTCTGTTCTGTCAATTCACTTGGGGTATTTGGTATAGAATTAACCAGCTCTTTATTGCATGACTAGCGGCTACTAGAGGGCTCTAGTGGCACTTCAAATTTTTTTTTTTTTTTTTTATTTCAAATATCTAATTTGAGAAATAACTGACTATGTTGCATTCAAGTCTCTATACAAAAAAATTTTTCTTTACTTTTTGTGATTTCTCTTGGTAAGGTGGTGGTACTTTTCCCCAAAATAGTTATGAACCTTCCCGGGACCTATGAGAAGCTACCATGTTAAGAGGAATCCGATCAATTCAGCAGTTATCAAGATCTTTCGGTACAAACATACAAACAAACAGAAATCCTGTAACTTTATCATAAGGATTATGAATTAAATATTTGTAAATGGTATTGTGTTGCACTTCTATGTTCTTTTACGATAATATTTTTTCAGAATTAAATATTATCATTGGGAATCAGTTTGAATGTTCAAATGTATGAATGGTGAGACTGCAACTTTACTAATTTTACCTTATTTTCATTGCAGGTTATGCTAAGATTTATAGTTTTATCAGAATGATGGACAAACTTGCACCTGGTATTTCATCTTCACAGAGAGAATACAGAAGAAAGTAATTATTAGAAGTATATTGTGTAGTTTTTCTATGACTATGATAGCCTGTCTATCTGACTCTCTATCCCTTCCAGATCATCGGAATGTAAAAGTAGCAGGATATCTGTCTTCTGTCTGCTCGGCTGTATTTTTCAAACTGCTAAACTAATATAGATCTCCTTTACAGTGAAACTTTTTGTGGGTTCCAGAAAGGTTTTCCACTATCTTAGGGGAGAGTACCTCAATTACATGAAAGTCCTCCCCCCAAATATTTTTTCTTAAAAATTTTTCTTTGCAAATAAAGGTGAAAGTAGTGGGTTAATATTACCCCCCCCCCCCCCATAGACCCCTGATCTTTGAGAAAGTTTTTTTTATATCTGAACATGATTTTTAAATTTAATAGAAATAAAACAATGAAGTAAAATTAATTATCTATTTAAAAGATTTTCATAAGATCAGCTAAAATAATTCTCATTTAATTAGTTCTGTTTTAGTTAGCATTTAGTATTACTAATTAGTTCTATCTAAGTTTCATAGCGATGCTACACAATATTAAATTAATTTAAATTTGTGTATATTTTTGTCAGTTACGTTTAATTTATTCTAGATTCTTAATTTTCATCAACTAGCAGCTATATCCATAAAGGGGTGTCTAGGAGCACTAGAGTGAAGGTTGAAGGGGGCTAGTCGACCCTCCACTTTAATTTTAGATTTATATAAGTGTACACATATTATTTTTTGGGGGCAAATTCTCTCTTAAAGCTTAAATGTACAGGAGAACCATATCAGTTCAGCAAGATCTTAAGTTACTGACACATACTTAGACATCATGTTACTTTTTAATAAGGATATTTCTGTTTAATTTTATTTTTAGTAAATATTTTGTTATTTATAATCTTCTTTTATATTATAAAACTTTAGCGTCAAAACACTAATTATTTTGATATTTTGCTTAATATCTTATTATGACCAACCCAATTAGTATAAGCTGTTATAAACGTGATTCTTACTTTAGACATAATGTAGTAACTTTGAAGATAAATCTTTTAATATGGGCTCTGGAGAGCTGTAGCATACTTATTACAATATTAAATGGGTAAGTTTCTAGATATTAGTGAAATAAGATCCAAGCAAAAAAAAACATGATTCTGGCTAATTTAATAGATAACAGTAATCTTTAGTATCCTTTGTGGCTTTGTGACTCAGATTTGTTACAATTTTTGTATAATTTGGGGAGCACGTATCAAAAAAAAATTAAAACAATTCCAATACTTAAAATTCAAAAATGAAAAAGCATTAAAATTATCCCACAGTGCACAACCTTTATAAATCAAAGAAATCATTAGGTTCATTACTTAGAACAAACAATCAAAAACTTTACTTCTTCACATTTAACAGCACCAAAGTCAATAGGAGTATCACTGCATGTATCTAAATTTTTTAGTTCTGCAATGGTTCACTTGTGGAAAGGATGGGCCTCAGAATCTGATTTGATCAGGAGGAAACATTATGTGGATAGTATCTACCTCTTCACCACGTCTACCATCTCCCCTGCCCTATACTATGTTGGTAAGCGGGTAATCCAAAGGAATTCTGCAGCAATTATTAATCTCCTTTGAGATATTTTATGTATACAAATTAAGGGTTCAAAGTTCAAAACAAATAAAAGTTTTAAAAACTTTTAACTCATGGCTAGTCTTTGCATGATTTTAGCTTGCGATTTTCCCATCATTTCTTTTGTACACTTAAAACTTTAGGTCTTGTGGGTAATTTACATTAAACTTGTGGGTGGCATGTTAAGGTTGCGCATTTTATGGTTAAGATAAAGTTATCACTATTAATGCAACCAAAGCTTAGAACATGGCGCTGTATCAACAAAGACAAGCCATATGAAACGAAAGATTTTCCATTCAAATTAGATTCCAAGCATAATTCCTAGTTATGGAACTATCAAACATTTTTAATACTTTAGTTAGCTACTACACTATGACAGTCTACAAAGACTTCTAAACTTATGGCCTAGCATAACTTTCTTTTCCTACTCTGAATCTCTAACTCCTTGCATGAATTGAATATTTATATTAAATTCTATTTAGGTATCCATGGACGAAAGAAGATCAAGAGACAACTGAAGAGCCTCTGCGTGCCTTGGGTTTCTTTCCTTGTATTTGTTCTTGTTTTAAGTGAAGTTTGTCTTCTAACTTTGCTCATAACATAATACACTCAAGGTGTGTTTTCTTGTATTTGGTTCTTCTTTCTTACAACATATTAATAATGTCATTGTTTAATAATCCAATTTGTTTTAAGAATTTGCACATTGCATTTGCATTAGATTCTGCCTCTAACATATTTTTAAAATTTCTTGTGTTTTCTAAATATGTCTCTTAACTTTGCTCATAAAATAATACACTGAGTGTGTTTTCTCGTATTTGTTCTTATTTCTTACCGTATGTTCAAAATGTAATTTTATGATAATCCACTTTGTACTAAAAAAGATGCACATTGCGTTTGCTTGGGATCATGCCTCTAATAGTTATTTCTTTCATCGTATTATTAACGGCTTTCCACGGATATAGAATTTACAATTATAGATTAAACCGGTTTTTTTAGCCCCGAGGTGCCGAAGGCACGGGCTAAAAAAACTGGTTTTAATCTTATGATTGTACAATTTTATATTCATAGAAATCTGGATATAATACGATGCTAGACATAGTTTTTTCGTATGGATGAGAACCGGTTCCTATCCACCGGATTCGAATGAATACGAGAAAATATTTTAAAATTTCTTGTGTTTTCAGTAAAGCTTGTCTTCTTGGTCTGCTCATACCTTAAATATGTTGCATGTGTTTGCTTGTATTTGTTCTTGTTTTCTGTGAAAACTGTATACTA
>NC_137266.1:36419707-36439707 GCF_053477335.1 Acartia tonsa
AAACATAAACTGTAAGTTATGACACAGATGTTCAGATATCATTCACAAAAAATTAGATTAAAGGAAAAAATGAATAAAAGAAAATCACCAAACGAATAAATATATATACATATATATATATATGTGTGTTTTTGCAGCATTACAGACAGACCGACAGACAAAGTAAGTTGTAAATTAGGTGCTCTTAAGTAGCGCATATTTATCTTCTAGCGTTTCGAACGGACAGACATTTTTAATTACAGAGTAACATCGCTACTAAGAATTTTTGCTCTATTTTTGTAATTTTGTAGATAATATCAATAAAAAAAACTAATCAGACCTTTTCGGTGTATTTCTCGTCAAAAGTCTATCTATTTAATTATCATATAACAATCTATCTTATGATTAAGCTATCTATTTGATTATTTATCTATCTGTATATCATTTTGTATGATCTATCTATCTAAAAATGATTATTCAAACGTAATTGGATTAGGATAAATCTTAAAATGACTCAAAGATTTTTAGATTTTTGAACGACAAGGATGATATTATCCATAAAAGCGAAGCTCGGAAATGATAGGACAAACGAACATTAACTCTTGTAGAGTGTCAGAACTGAATAAGATATACATATATATATTCCTTTCCCTATGCAAGGGAGAGAAAGTGTAAATTAATCCTTTAATCAAAGTTTAATTTGCAAGTTATCTTATTCATTGGTTAAAAAACTTTGGGTAATTTTATTGGAATTTGATTGGTTATTTCTAAACTTGTAGTTTCCAAACTTTTCAACCAATAATTTTAATTTACAAAAGGGGTAACCTTGTTGATCATCATTGGAGTTTTATATTCAATTTAATTGCCATTGTCTTATCCCTGTAGATCCCTGGCTATGCATAAGAAGCTTAGCAAATGTCTTAGCCAACTGACTTGTAATTATACCAGCTACTCTATAACCATATAGCTACTGCGCCACAAACATTAAAGAACACTAGAGTGAGAGGAGTTAAATAACTGTATGTCCCCATCCAGAGGACCTTGTGCCGACTCTCAATTGGTTCTTTGAAAATCAACCAATAGTGTCGTGAATATTAACATGGCCAAGAACCAGAAAACAATTTGCTAGCAGACGAAAAAGTTCCTTGGAAAAGGGGGGAGGTAGTTATCTATATATACATCTATACTATAGATCTGTTACAACAATCTATTGACTCTGTATTTTTGGGCATGGGTGGCTAAAACCATCCCCAAACTTATGTCAATTATATATATCGATTCCCATAAAGGCCTCTAGAGACACTTCAGAAAATAGGAGAAGGGAGAAGTCGACTCTTGGATTTCATTTTTTTTTCTCGGGAGGGGGGTAATTATTTCTCGGGGCGATTTCTCTTGGGAGAGTTGTGCATGACCCGCCCACCACACACACAAAAAAATAGTTACAATCCTTCCCAGGTTCTATGAGCGGTTAGCCATATCCTTCGTTTCAGTTTATCCTTTGATTTTCAGTGGTTAAGAAATATGTGCTGTCACACTACTCACACAATAAGACTTTAGAAACAGCTACAAGTAACCGTTTCTAATTTATAAACTACTTTAAAAATCAGGTTTTAAAAAAAAGAGCTAATATTAAGAATCTTAAGAGATAAGACAATGAAAAATAAATCCATTTTAATCCCTAATGATGATAGACATGATTACCCCTTCTTATATTGAAAGTTTGGAAACTACTTTTTTTAACAACCTTCTACAAGATTTAATAAAAGAACCTACAGGTTTGAAGCCTACAAATGAGAGAACGTGTATTTAAAACTTTGGTTATCAGTATATATATATACGTAATATTCAGTTTTATGAACCAAACAGTCTTAAGTTTTCAGAGAAGCTTATTTTTAATATAACCTAATAAGGATTGACCATAAGAGTTATTTAGATTTTATATGCATTTTTTTTACACTACTTCTTCTTATCTCTCTCTCTCGCTCTCTTTCTCTTTCTCTCTCTCTCTCTCTCTCTAACTCTCTCTCTCTCTCTCTCTCTCTCTCTCTCTCTCTCTTCTCTCTCTCTCTCTCTCTCTCTCTCTCTCTCTCTCTCTCTCTCTCTCTCGCTATCTCTCTCTCTTTCTCTCTCTTTGTATCCCCTTCGCTTTTTATTTTTAAGTGTAAGCTTTTATTTTGACTTCGGTCCGTAGAATTTGAACAGTTTACAAAACAGCGAATTTTTTTAAAATCTTAAATATTTTAAAAGTGAATTCCTTTTTTGGCGTATTTAAAAGATATCAAAAATGAATAGATTAGAAGATTTCTTATATAAACTTATTTCGTCTTTTATTAAAGTTGATTCAAAGCTTAAACGTGATTTTTTAAAATATATAATACCAATTTGGACAAGTCGTTTTTGAGATATTACTGTACATACAAACATTTGACTAGCAATTTAATTCTAAAATATAAATCTATCCATCAATATTAAGCTTTAAAAATTTATGCTACTTACAAAAAAAAATATTTTGTTTCTTTGTGTGAACGAAAAAAATACGCACGGACCTTAGAGGGACGAATCAACGAACCAACAGACAGACAAACAGACAGATAGAAGGACGAATCAACGAACCAACAGACAGACAGACAAACAGATGGACGAATCAACGAACCAACAAACAGACAGACAAACAGACGAATGAAAAGATGGACAAACATACAAATGAAACTAGACGATTATCGATATAAATATTTACTCAGTTGCGCTATGGTCAGTGAAGTAAATACAAGTGAAATAAAAACAAGGATGACAACATCCATAAATAGCACAGCAAAAAAATATTTTTTTTTATATTATATTAAAGTAACAGCATGCTTGTCTATATGTCTGTTTGTATCGAAGTATCTGGCTAAACGCTGAACAGATATGGTTCTCCTTTATAGTGTAGCTTCTCATGGGTTATGGAAAGGTTTATAACCATTTTGAAGGAGGTACCAACACCCTCTCAAGAGAATTCCCCCAATTTTTTATTTATTTTATTTAACTCCCCCCCTACCACCTCTAGGGGCGTATTAGATATAAGTAGTAATTTTTTTTTATGTCTGAGGCTGAGTTCTTCATTTTGGGAAAGCCACACATAGGTCCGTGGTTAGTTTCAGCCTATCTTATTTTTAAACCCAGTCTTGAGATGGTTTTAGGCTATTTCTCTGCTCCTTTTGTACCTCTTTAAACACAGGGCTTTTAGATATTAGGGACGTAGTTGTTAAAAAAGTTAATAAGACATAAGATCATTAAACATATTAAAGTAAATAGTTACAAAGATTGAAACTATATGATATCAAATAAGTACAGTTTGAGGTATAAAATGGGTCAATAGTTATTTTTTTAGTGAATATTTTTTGGAAGGACGTACGGTCATAACTTAGAAGTAGAGTAGATGTGTTATACAAACAATTGCGATTGCTTCCAGCTAGAGCGAATCATAGAGTTAAAATCAGTGAAATAAGTAACAATGGATATATTAATACTTGTATCTTACGCCGGATTTTCATGTTCTCTAATAAAGTGAAACACGGAGCGGGCTAAAATAACGATTCTACCTTTACCTACTGGATAAATGAACGGACCAATATACGAGTTCCATGTTAGCAACCTTAATTGACAATAAATTTTCTAGTACATATTCTGTTAAAAAAATTCTTAAGATTTTTATATAGTTTTTGATATTTAACATTAAGATTAAGTATGACAACATCCATAGCTTAATCATCTTAAGAAATATGTATATCTTTCCAATATATATAAATCAAATTCAACAATTATATTAAAATTTTTAAAGATGAAATAAACCACAAATTAAATCTTTTAATAGACGTAAAGACTTTCTAGATACAATCATAGCTTAGCTATGCGCGAGAACTAGGAACTAACCACAATATAAACAACAAGTGGGTATAACCCTTGGGGCTTTTATTAAGGGGGAGAGTGTAGGGTGGAGGGGGGGGGGGTAAGTTGACCCTACACTTTAAATTTTAGTTTTATAGGGAACTTTCTTATAATGTTGGAGTTGCCCTCCCCAAAAATAATTCTAAACCTTTCCTTGCCCTTTAATAAGCTTCACTGTAAAGGAGAACCATATCGGCCAGTCTGTTAGCGAGATCAAAGACATACATCCTGTTACTTTTAAAGATTATGCAAAGATTTAAAAACAATATCCTATAATATAAAGTAGTAAGCTTTTTTTGTCTGTAGCGAAGGATCTCACTATTCGCAGAACCGATATATTTAGTTCTTCTTTACAATGAAGCTTCATATAGGTCCGGGGAAGGAAGGTTCTGAACTATTTTGAAGGAGAGTATCACCAACCTCTAAAAAATGATGACCCCCCCCCCCTCAATAAAAATCTTCATAAAATTCAAATTGAAAATGGGGGGGGAGAGGTCGACTTATCTCCCTTCCACTTGAAATACCCCAAGAGGCTTATAGGGGCGTAGTCGCTAGTATAAAATACAAAAGATCCTAACGTTCTGAATTACATATCTAAATTCTAGGAAAGTGTTGTCTTTAAAAATACAGCAGTTCGACTCTAATTGTGGTAATATGGTTTTTAAAATTAAAATTCAACCTTCTAGACCAAATATAGAGAAACTAAAACAAGGATAATTATGTCAATAATTAGCGCAGCAATAACTAGCCAATACAATCCAAATATGAAAATAACTGCATGTTTGTCTGTCTGTCTGTACCAACGGATCGCACTAACTGATGAACTGTTATGGTTCTAATTTACAGGGTAGCTTCTCATAGGTCCAGGGAAGGTTTGTAACTATTTTGGTGGCGGGCACCACCACCCTCCCAAGAGAAATTACCAATAGAAAATTTTAAATCTAAAATAAAAAAAATTGGGTTTGGCAAAATTAATTCCCCCATCCTTAAGTGCCCCTAAAGGCCGCAAAATTTTAGATCTATACCTGTCCAACCATCTAATAGATCATAATGGACATTACGACTCAAT
Organism: Acartia tonsa; assembly: GCF_053477335.1. NCBI lineage: Eukaryota > Metazoa > Arthropoda > Copepoda > Calanoida > Acartiidae > Acartia > Acartia tonsa. Next base: position 36,424,683 of record NC_137266.1, read on the forward strand.
AATGATTTTATTTTTTATGAACAAGCGGCAGTACCCCTAGCCTATAGTGTTATTTAGAATTTAGGCTTTCTTATAAAGGAGAACTCAACCAATTAAGTCGTTATTTCATCTATAGGATTGATAATTTTTATTATTTTTAAATTTTAGAAAAATGTGAAATTCAAATTAAATAATCAAAAAAAAGCGAAAAATAGAAGAAAAAAATCAAAATGGATGAATTAGTTTTTATATTGCTTCAAATTCTGTTAGCAGCGGCGATAATAGGAGGTGAGTGTCTATTTATCTATCTATCTATCTATCTATCTATCTATCTATCTATCTATCTATCTATCTATCTATCTATCTATCTATCTATCTATCTATCTATCTATCTATCTATCTATCTATCTATCTATCTATCTATCTATCTATCTATCTATCTATCTATCTATCTATCTATCTATCTATCTATCTATCTATCTATCTATCTATCTATCTATCTATCTCTCTATCTATCTATCTATCTATCTGTCTATCTGTCTTTCTATCTGTCTATCTGTCTATCTGTCTATCTATCTATCTATATATCTATCTATATATATATCTATCCTTCTATCTATCTTTTTATCTATCTATCTATCTATCTATCTATCTATCTATCTATTTATCTACCTATCTATTAATCTATCTTTATCTTAAATTAGTAAATAACAAAACATTAAATTGTTTGGTCTTTCTTGTTTGAGAATGTTTCGTTAATTTCCTTAAATTGACCAGTGGAACAGTCCCCCCCCCCCAGGCCCCTCTATAAATCTTTACAGGCTTTCCTATTCCTTACATTACCTAACCTAAACATTATTTTTTCGATTACAGGGTGTTTGGAGATTGGCAGGGATCTAAAAGGATAAGACAATGAACGATCAATTGTTATACAATCCCAATGATGATAAACAAACTAACTTCCTACTAAAATTATTGGTTGTAAAGTTTGAACATCAACAGTTTGGATTAAGTACCCAAAGTTTTTGAGTTAAGGGAGGAGATACCTTGATTATGAAACTTTGGGTACCAGTACAATTTCGCATTCCTCCCTTGGATTGAAGGTGGTCTATGTTCAATTTGAGGGAAATTATTGAATATTTACGCAAGTATTTTAATAATTATCATATCTTTGTCTTGTTCTTTGTCAGAGAAAATAGATAGATAATAAAACTGAAAATAAGATTTTTAAAAAGTTCATCTCTATCCTCTATTTACCAGAGAAAGAGGGGACAGACAATGGGCTGTTTACGCTAGTCCCCAAAGTTTTATGTTAATTTCTCATTCATAGGCTTAGCAACTTTGAATTTTGATTGGTTGGTTTATTAAGTTGAACGTTTAAACATTTCAACCACTAATTTTAATATACAGAAGGGGTTTATTTATGTATAATCTTTGGGGATGTACATCAATTTTTCGGCTATTGTCTTATCCCTTAAGATCCCTGCCAATTACATAGCGGTTTCGCCTCTAGAGGAAGATAAATGTAGGATGTTTCTAACTATATGTAGATTAATTTGCCTACAAGTATAATCTACCCAAAACATATTCTAGCCTATCCTACAAGTTGTTAAACAATCGGGCCAGCCGTTTGTAAGACTTTAATGGATATAAATTATGCAGAAAAAGAGATATCTTTTTACTTTTTAATTATGGATACAAAAATCTGTAATAAAAGAAAATATTACAATTACAATTACACATTTACAAATTTCTTTTTTTCTGTAGTAACGAGCTTTTGCGGTTTTTTCGTTGTTTTATGTCTTACGCACATTAAAAAAGATATTTTTAAAATAAAGCTTTTATACAAAAGCTATATATATGTCCCACCCCCCAGGAAAATAGCTTAAAACCATCACAAGACCAGTAGGTATATTTCCCTAAGCGTAGAGCCCAATTGGTTCAGCGGTTGCTGAGATCTTAAGCCTTAGATGGACAGACGGATAGACATCAGGCTACATTGTATTATAGATAAACAATATTAGATATGAAAGAAAAACAATAGTAAATTGTTATGTATAATATACTATATGAAACAAAAGGGTTATAAAATGCACATAGTTATATAGAAGCCTAACTACGAAAAAAAATATTTTTTTATAAATTACTCTAAATGCCAAATAATAAAAAAAACATTACTTTTTGTTTTTTTTATAACAAAAGATGTTATACAAGCAGAATCACTGGCATTTAAATTTTAAAATTAGTGCAAAATTTTAATTTTATTTATCAAACACATTAGTTAGGGATCTGAAGGGATAAGACAATGGAATAAATCAACGTTTTACCCAGTTATGATGTTATAAAATTGTTCCTTTTGTAATTTAAATCATTGTCAATTTCTATTTTGTACCAACCAATCAATATTCAATATCGAATATTTAAAACTTTAGGTACAATAACAATTTATAGTCCAAAGTCCTTTTCCTCCATATCAAGAGCTTAATTGCAAATTGATTTTTGTCCATTATTTGTTCTAGAAGCTTTGCTATAGCTTATAAACATTATATTTACTAAGTACCTTCCCCAAATAGCAAGAACCCATTAGCTAGCAGACGAAAATGAATTGCATAAAGCCCGCAAATGAAGTATGGAAAACTTTCCTAAACACTATTTTACGTTTATACAATATATATTGATGGGCACTTGCGCATTAATGGGATGTAAAGCTCCTAATTAAAATTAATTTATAAAATTAGTGCAAAATTTTTATTTTATTTATCAAGAACATTAGTTAGGGATCTGAAGGGATTAGACAATGGAATAAATCAACGTTTTCCCCAGTTATGAAATATAAAAATTGTTCCTATTGTAATTTAAATTATTGTCAATTTATATTTTGTACCAATTTTCAATTATTTTAGTTGTAATTTCATATTATTTACCATTGTTTTAATATTTCAGATAAAAAAGGATAATTGTTTGATTTAATTAAGTTTTAATTTTAAACAATAGATTACACATATTATATAACTATGTCTGATATTTAAATTATCTATATTGTCTATTTTTTAAGTAAAGCCACTCTATAACTAGGGTATGCATATGCATGTCTGTATAGCCCTATAGCTATATCAGAAGCTAAGATATTAGAGGGGGAGGGGGGAGGTGAATAATTTTTTCCTCCCCCCCCCCCCAACAAATAAATGTCATGAGTAATTCAATAATATTTATCATTGCATCGAATTACAGACAGCTTTCAGTTGATAGTAATATAAAAGAATATAAGATAAATTCCAGTTTTGTTAGCCCTTAGGTGTCGAAAGCTCGCGCTTACAAAACTGGTATTGATATTATGATTTTTCATTTACATTGTCTCTAATACGATACGATAGATGATTATTTAGTATGGCTGGTTCTAATCCTGCGGGAATTAATCGGTTTCGAAGCCATACTGAAAAATATTTTTTGCACATTTGAAATCAGAGTGATTGCAATCAAGTGCAATATTTGTAATGGCTTCAACTATATTTTTTAGCGCAGCTGCTCTTAAAAGTTGGTATGTCCTTTAGTCTACTAATAAAGTTTAATCCAAATTATCACAAAAAAACACAAAAAATCTGACCAGTTAATGGGTCATACTTGATTGAAACATTCTATTCAGTTCAAACGGTAATAATAGGTACACCGACAAACGTCCTAATACGACAAACGTCCTAATGCGACAAACGTCCTACGCGACAAACGTCCTACGCGACAAACGTCCTAAGCGACAAACGTCCTACTGCGACATCTCTTAAGTAAAACGTCCTAAAAATTTAAAGGTCGAGTTTTGTAATGCAAGGATGTATCGGGTTCGAAACCATACCATTTGATAGCCAACACAGACTTTGGGAAAACTGTCGGACAGATTTTTAAAATTTAGCCTATGGTTAAAGTTATTCAAAAAATAAATTTCAGTGAAAGATTATTTTCCTGTGTTAATTATCGCCATTTTGAATTTTATATTGATAAGTATTCTTACAATTAGAGGATTTTGTCCTTAAATTTGGAAGATTTTTTTTATTTCATAATTTTTGAAAATTTTTAGGACGTTTTACTAAAGAGATGTCGCAGTAGGACGTTTGTCGCGGTAGGACGTTTGTCGTTTAGGAGGTTTGTCGCGTAGGACGTTTGTCGCATTAGGACGTTTGTCGTATTAGGACGTTTGTCGGTGTACCTATTATTACCGTTTGAACTGAATAGAATGTTTCAATCAAGTATGACCCATTAACTGGTCAGATTTTTTGTGTTTTTGCCATTCCCGAGGTCTTGATGGGCACATAGGGTGGGAAGGAGTTGTTTTGTTAAGGTGACTCTAAATTACTTTTATTTAGGCAATTAAATTTACTAAATATCATGTGAAGAAATTTGTTTTGTAAAACGAACTGGTTTTTGTCCAGATGAATTTTAATTGGACGCGGTTTTTATGTTTTTTGGACATTAATGTTATCTGCGCCGATAATGAATACAATTTTATCAACTTGTAGACTCCGCCCCCCCCCCCTTCACTCCTCAGGCAAGCAAAGATGTAACAGAGATATTAATTAACATTTTATTACTGCATTTTTTATGAAATAGACATTCTTGTAATCTTGATTATTTCAGCATCATTGAACATTCTTCAGTTTTTTTCAAGGAGAAAGGGATAAGAAAATAAAAAGCAAAGTTGATTACATCCAAAAATGGAGTAGATCTTGAAAGACAAGTACAATTAAACAATCCTTATATAAGAGAAACATATATGCCTGTATGTGTGTCTGTAGCTTAAGATCTCACTAACGGCTTCACTAAAGGGTTCTTTAGGAGAGTTTACCTCCACCCTCACAAGAGAACTCACATCTGGAAAAAACACCCCCCCCAAAAAAAAAAATTTGTGAGTTAGTTCAAATTAGTTCTGTAGATTAAGATTATTGGTTGAAAAGTTCGGACACTACACTAGTTTTAACCAATCAATCAAGATTCGATATAATTTTCCAAAAACATTTAATTATCCCTTATTTTCTGTTTTCTTGTTCAGGATACAATTATTCAATAAGCATAAACAACTAAATATTTCTTCTGTCTGTTTAACAAGGAAAATAACATTCAAAAGCAGTTTCGATTATTCTATCTGTTTTTATGTCTTTTTGTCTGTCTGTCTGTCTGTCTATCTGTCTATGTAGAATTTGCGACCATGGCTCAACACATCCTAAAGACGCTCAAATTAGTTCCTACTGCTGCTATGACAGGTACGCCTTGGGGGCTAACAAAACGAATAGGGGGAATGCCTTGGCCCATATACAGGTGCATCCATCTATCTATCAATCTATCCATCAATCAATCTATCAATTTATCCATCTATCTTTCCATCTATCTATCCATGTACATATGTATGTATGTAATATATTTGTCTACCTATTTACCTATCTAATCATCTATGTAACTATCTATCTATCTATTCATCTATGTATGTATATATCTATCTATCTGCCGACTCTCACGTGCTGGTTAAAGGGGATTGGCTTTACAAGAAATTCGACTTAGTCTGAACTTTTAAAGTAATGAAAACATACATGTCATTAAATAGGCATGTTTTGCTAATTTTAGTAATGGGTAAGGGGGATGGATGGGGGGAGGGATCATTTTTTAGCCAGCTACGAGTTTCACTTTTTAAGATATCGTGATAATCTTGTGTAAGATCCAAGCAAAAATAAATCCATTGACATAACTCTGTTATTGATTAGTTGCGCTATTTTTTTAAAACATGCGTGTTTTGATTTTGTAGATTTTAAAAAATCCGACATTTAAGCATTTCCGCATATGTCAAGTCAAAGAAGTTGGATTGTGCGATTACACAGAAATAAAGAGAAACAAAATATGTATTTAAAAGTAACAAGATGTTTGTCTGTATGTCTGTAAGGATCTCGCTAATTGCTGAACATATAAAGTTTTCTTTACAGTGAAAATTTTTATATTTCCCGGAATAGCTTACGACTATTTTGGGGGAGGCTACCCCTCTATAAGATTCTGCACTTATACAAATTGTGCAAAATCGTTTAAGGAATCGAAATCAAACCAGAACGTTAATTTTGTCAAATCTATGGACTAAAGAATTATTATAGATAAGCTTTATAGTCATACCCAATAATTACAGCAATCGTAATTCTTCTTAAAATGTTTAAAATCAATAAGATGGTTTCATTTAGTGGCTTTGTATAGGAGGTGTAAGGTGGTGTTGTCCTTCCTTTTTCCCCCCTCGCATGGTTTCACACCCTATAAAACTACTTTGCAGGGATCTAAACGGATAAGACAATGATTGATAAATTAATGTACATCTCCAATGATGATACCCAAAATTACCCCTTCTGTAGATTAAAATTAGTGGATGAAACTTTTGAACACTCAATTTAATAAACCAACTAATAAAAATTCAGTAAAGTCTCTCTCTCTCTCTCTCTCTCTCTCTCTCTCTCTCTCTCTCTCTCTCTCTCTCTCTCTCTCTCTCTCTCTCTCTCTCTCTCTCTCTCTCTCTCTCTCTCTCTCTCTCTCTCTCTCTCTCTCTCTCTCTCTCTCTCTCTCTCTCTTTCTCTATCTCTCTCTATCTCTCCCTCTCTGACAGCAACTACTTTGGCTATTCCTATTTCTATTTAGCAATATACACATTACACAAATACATAATGCTTAAGTTTGTCTGTATTTATAGGGTGTTTTCTCACTTAAGCAATTTTTATATCAATTGCGAAGCTACTCTATAATTTGTCTGTATATCTGTCAAAAAAATTTTTGAGGAAACGTGATTTTCATAAGCTTTGGAATAGACTTCTGATTTTTTTGTGAAGATTCCCTCTAGATGGACACCCATCACACAATAATTATAATGAAATTAAATGTTTATGAAATTCTAGTTGTATGAATTTTTTTTTGGAAATTTCGAGAATGTCTTTTTTGATTCCAATTAATGTCTACTGTATTAAAACCGGATCTGAAAAATTATAAATCCTATCGTAATAATGACAATTTTCCACAAACAAAAAATTGTTTTAATCCCTGTTTTATTTACCCGGGCCTTAAATAAAACTTAAATTGATCCTATAAATTTCTTATACTAAAGCAATATTTATCATTAGCTAAAATTATTATTAGTTAATATAAAGAACACTATCTATGGGAAGAATGTTTAGGCGATTTTCAAGGTTATTTCATTTCAGTAGTTTAACAGTAAAATAACATTCTAGCAATGTCTATTATCATATTGTCATAGAAGAATATGTTTATCTTTATAGGAATCGCCTTATTCTCGTAAGAACAATTGAGGTGGGGTCAACTATTTGATGTCTTTTATATGTCCGGCATTTATCTATCTATTGTCTTTGGTATCTCAATCTAGCTATCTACTTATATGTAACTATCTTTTAGTTATTTTGTTCATATAACCATAAATTAATTTGAGTATCTATCTATCTATATATCTCTAACTACATTCATCAAATAATCCTTAACTTATTTTTTTCTCTATATATTCATTTTGTTCTATTCATCTAGGAAGCAATATGTCTTCTACCAATCAACTTATCTATCTATCTATCTATCTAATAATCGTTCTATCTGCCTGTAGATCTGTTAATCAGTTTGATTATCTTTCTATCTATCCATCCATGTTATTATTGGTTTATCTACTTATCTTTAAAGTGGTCCATCTACCTATCTAACTTAAAATCTATGTATATCTATCTGATTCTACATATCTATCAAATATTACATGTATTTAGAAATTTATCTGTCTAATATCTATCTATCAATTTATTGATTTCTAATTTAAATATATAGTTCTTAAATCTATCATTGATTGATTGATTGATTAGCCATAGTCTCTTAGGGTTTGGACCTAAGTAGTCATGGAGTAGGCTGAGACACTTTTGTATAGCCACTAGGGCTATCAAGCTCCACGTTCAAGCACCTTATCTATCATAGTTGTTATTGCTACTTATGACCATACTTAACCTTGCTTAAAATAACCTTAATTATTGAATCAATAATAAAATATCTGTTTAATGTTTTTTTTTAAATAATTGAATTTACTATTAAAATATTTTGTAATCATATTATATTTTCAAAGCCAAGCTTTTCTATTATTTTGTTGTCCGTTAGTATGAATGGGATAGCTATAATATTAATCACCCTGGGGTGTGCAACAATTAGAATGCGAGAAAAAGGGAAAGGAAAGTGGGCGTTGACACCCTCTACACTCCCTTACCGCACGACACTGCATGCATGCCTATTTCTGTAACAATAAGGTATAATTTTGAAAGAATAGTTTTGACATTTCAGCACTTATTTTTATAACTAAACAATTTTTTGACAGGGAAACCTGAACTAACTAAAAACTTAAACAACTTATCTTATGAAATTATGGACAAAACACCTTAATTATAGAGTAGCTGTAATACTCAACTAAGATGACAACATCCATTAATGACTACAGGATACTGTTGGAAAACATACTTACATTTTTCGGACTTGATTATCGAAATGCTTTGATTTTAATATTGTAACTTGTTGTCATAGGTATCTATGTTCTAAAAATCAGATTGGATAGGGTGATTATATCATAAATTGAGCATGGCAAAAATGATATAAATCGTACCTTTATGCTACAGGAATCATTATATAAAGTTTCTAGAATGTGTCTAGACTAAGCTAATGATATAAGCTATTGGTTACAGACAGACAGACGTACACATCCTAGTTATAGAGTAGCTGCGCTCCTTATAAAAAGTAAAAGTGTGTGTAGCCTTAAAACAAATATCTATACAGCATTTAATTTTGTCATTTAATTGACAGCTATCAAAAAATAAAGACAAGAACAAATATGAACATCAGTAGCGAAGCTAGCTTTGATTAAAATAATCTTTAAGTGAACGTCCCTTTCTCCATTTCACTCTCTCTCTCTCAATTTCCCTTACGCTCTCACTCTTTCTCCATCTCTCTATCTTTTTACCTCATCTCCCTCTTTTCTCCTCCACACTATCTCTTACATTACCTTTTCTTTCTCTCTTTCTCTCTCTCTCTCTCTCTCTCTCTCTCCTTCTCTCCTTCTCTCTCTCTTTCTCTCTCTCTCTCTCCTTCTCTCTCTCTCTCTCTCTCTCTCTCTCTCTCTCTCTCTCTCTCTCTCTCTCTCTCTCTCTCTCTCTCTCTCTCTCTCTCTCTCTCTCTCTCTCTCTCTCTCTCTCTCTTTCTTTGACTTAATTTCTCGTTCTCTCTATTTGCTAATGTTTTAACATTGCATCCCTTAAGCTTAAGCTTATAGAGGAGCATCACTTCTATAATTAATATTTGAATAAATTGACAAATAGATAGTTAGATAGATAGACAGACAGATAGATAGATATGAAGCATCTAATTTTTTGTTATGTTATGTTCTGATTGACATAATAATGTATCTGTACTCAGGAAGGGAGGGGTCAGTAGACTGTAAATTATACTGGTACCCAAACTTATTATGAACACGCTCTCGCATTCGTTGGCTTCAATACTTTTGGTTGGTAGAAACTTCTTCAAACTTTTTAACAAATAATTTCAATCTACAAAAGGAAAATTTTGTTTATTATTATTATATAATCTACAAAAGGAAAATTTTGTTTATTATTATTATATTGGAGGTGTATTTCAATTTATCGTCTTGTGTCTTATCCCTTAAGATCCCTGGTCTGTTTTGGAGCAGATAATTGCGCCATCACAGGGATAATTAATAATTATATCCATAAGTAGCGCAGCAATAACATGCAAATAATATTATGATAACAAGGACAATAATTCACATAGCATAGCAACTTTCATCGATATTATCCACGGATCTGAAAGGATAAGATAACAGAGGATAAATTTATTACAAGATTGAAATTGTTGGTGGAAAAGTTTGGACACTGCTAGTTTGAAACAACCAATCAAAATGTAATATAAGTACCCAAAGTTTTTAAACTAATAAATGAGAGTTTATACTGTATAATTTACAGCCCAATGTCCCCAATTAATAATACTAAAAGTTATAATCAAAGGCCCAATAAAATACTCGGCTTTGCATAAAATTAACTGTGCCTTTATAATAGAAAATAATTATGTTTTAATTTAAATGTTGTAAGTTAATATAAGTAAAATTTGAGTCTAAGAAAAACTAGTGCTTTTTTTATTAACAAGTTTATAACTTAAAAACTTCGATCAATATTAATAAGTCTTAATGTTGTTTAAAACTAGAAGTGTCCAAACTTTTCAATGGATAAACTACAGGATAATTTTGTTAATAATTATTGGGAATGTACATCAGTTTATCGACAAGTGTCTTATTCCCTAAACTCTCTGAGAACTAGTATATTTTAAGTTATTGATAGTTGATATTTGCAAATTATAATATTTTCATCCTTGTTTATTTTTTATTTTAATGAACAATTTAATATATGTGATGTTTTATGGATTAAACATCAACAACCATGATTAAATCCAAAGCTAACAAAAGTTTAAAATCAAAATAGGACAGAGGTGATTTTTGAGATCCAATTTCAATGATTTACGTCGACTATATGGCAATAAGAAAGGGTGGCCATGGCTGACGTAATATCTACTTTTTGATTATATCAAATTATGAAAAAAGGTTATAGCTGACATATTATCGAAATCACTACAGTATACTTTTGTTGTTCTATCTAATAAAAAAACATTTTTTTACAAAGAGATAGAAATTGGGCTGTAACTAGCACTGCTATCTTAAGTTTTATAAACATATTCTCCCATTCGTTTGGATAAACACGTTTATCTAATCTTGAATAGTTAGTTCAACTATTCAACCAAAAAATTCAATCTACAGAAAAGATTATCATTTGATATATCAATCTATCGTCTATTGTCTAATCCCATAAAATCCTTGATAGTGACGAAACCCTGAGGACAAAACGACACACGATTAAATCTACTTGTAATGTAGCTGTCCTACTAAAATCTTTAAAGCAGAACGAAAGTTTTATTATTTAGTACAAAGAGAAGTATTTAGAAAAAAATAGCCAGGGATCTTAAGTGATAAGATAATGGAAGATAAATTTATATACATTCCCAATGATGATAAACAAAATTACCTGTAGAATAATATTATTGGTCTAAAAGTTTTAATAACAAAATTCATTTAAAGTTCTTAATCTAACGTGGTTTTAAACCTTTGAGTACCAGTGTTATTAGCAGTCAAATTTCCCCTCCCTCCATAAACACCCGAAACCCAAGATTTTTAAATCTAAATCAAGTCAGAGTCGGTAAAATTGGTAAAATAGACGTATTTACAATCTTTTAATAACTCTAGAGTTTCTATGCTTATAACATCTTACAATAAAGTCACTCACAAGAAACTAAATGCAAGGTTTAAAATCGATAGGACTATTCTAACATACCTAGTTGTTTGTTTGATATTTATATATGAAGAAGAAAAAATGAATATTTGTTTTTTCGAATAATTATCAGTATCATCCATCCCTCTTTATTAGTTACAATCATATAAGCTATGCCGTATTTAATTTTTAACACGTATAATATGTTCCATAAAGCTTAAACTTGTAGTATTAATCTTAGAAATGGATTATAACTATGTTCACTTATTCGTTGGATTAAAAAAATTGGTTACTTTTTATTGAATTTTCATATTGCATAATTGCAACAATTTCCTAAATTTCAACTAATAACCTTAATTTAAAGAAGGGGTAAATCATCATTTTGGATCCACATAAAAAATTTGCTGGCCGTTGTCTTATCCCTTAAGATATCCGAGAAAAGCTACTCTATAAGTCAATAGTACTATGTTTCTTTATTAAATAATGGTTGAAAAGTTTAAACACTATTAGTTTGGGTACCAGTATTTTTTTGTTTAGCTTCGCTTTTGTGAATTAGTTTATGAATAAGCTAACATCCTTGTTTTATTATGATTTATCAATAATTAAAATATATTATTAATTTTATAATTAAAATTCAAAACATTAAAAATGTATAGAATTTTATTTAAAACTATTTATTTATCAATCTATTCGTCTCTATTTCTGTAAAAAATATCTATCTTGTTATATATTTACCTATTTACCTATCTATCTATCCATCTATCTATCGATCTATCCATCTATCTATCGATCTATCCATCTATCTATCTATCTATCTATCTGTATATCTATCCATATATCTATCTATTTATCTATTTAATTATCTATTTATCAATCTATTTATCTATCTATCTATCTATCTATCTATCCAACTTTCTATCTATCTATCTATCTATCTATCTATTTATCTATCTATAGATCTGTGTATTTATTTAGGATTTCTATGTTGGTTATTCCAAGGCCTTATATGCAAAGCTCAATTAGAAGTAGGAAACAAGGTATATCTTTTTTAATACAGATGTCTGTCTGTTTGTCTGTCTGTTTGTCTGTCTGTTTGTCTGTCTGTTTGTCTGTCTGTTTGTCTGTATGTTTGTCTGTCTGTTTGTCTGTCTGTTTGTCTATCTGTTTGTCTGTCTGTTTGTCTGTATGTTTGTCTGTCTGTTTGTCTGTCTGTTTGTCTGTCTGTTTGTCTGTCTGTTTGTCTGTCTGTTTGTCTGTCTGTTTGTCTGTCTGTTTGTTTGTCTTTTTGTCTGTCTGTTTGTCTGTCTGTTTGTCTGTCTGTTTGTCTGTCTGTTTGTCTGTCTGTTTGTCTGTCTGTTTGTCTGTCTGTTTGTCTGTCTGTTTGTCTGTAACGCTCTTGTTTATTCCGTGCATGTTGGTCTGTCTGTCTGTTTGTCTGTAACGCTCTTGTTTATTCCGTGCATGTTGGTCTGTCTGTCTGTTTGTCTGTCTGTTTGTCTGTCTGTTTGTCTGTCTGTTTGTCTGTCTGTTTGTCTGTCTGTTTGTCTGTAACGCTCTTGTTTATTCCGTGCATGTACCTCACCCCCTATTTTTGCCCTTTAGTTTACTTTTAGGCTATTTTTAGGTTAGGTTAAGTGAAGGTTAGATGAGTCCATAAGGTATAATATCCTAATAAGGGTCCAACAGTGGTTAAAATATGTATTTCTTTTTTTTAATGGGGGGGGGGTTTGATTCAAAAATAGGTTTGAGTGTAGACTCCCTTACATCCCCCTACCCCCCATCAAACACACTTAAATGCCCTAAAACACTCTATCTATCTATCTAGGTGATATTAATAACAGGCTGTGATACAGGAATTGGCCATGAGCTAGCAAAGTATCTGGACTCTATAGGATTCCAGGTATAGTACAGATATACCATAGTTATAGAGTAGTTAATATACAGGTATATGTCATGAGCTTGCAAAGTATCTGGACTCTATAGGATTCCAGGTAACTGTATCTGTGACTTCTAATACGATTGGGTTGTACTTTTCAGGATTTCTTTACTTTCAGTTTGCTTCCCAGTTTTTAAATTGAATAAAAATCGTTATTTTAGAAGTTAGAAAAGTCCGGATTTCTCTGCCCCTTCCTATATATATGTATATGCAGGTATTTGCCGGTTGTCTTGATACATCGAGTGAGGGAGCCCAGAGGCTGAGGGTGGAGGCATCCAATAATCTTAAACTTGTCAACCTAGATGTCAGGTGGGTAGATAGATAGATAAATAGATGGATGAATAGATTGAAGGATAAATTGGTTGATAGATGTAAGTTAGATTGGTTGATAAATTGATTGATTTTTTTTAGATAGATTCATAAACAAATTTATGGATAGATTTAAGGAATGATTTATAGATGTATTCTTGGATAGATTGATTGGTAGATAGTTATAAAGTTTTATGGATAGATTCATGGATATATTGATGGTTAGATTGATGGATAGTTTGATAGATAGATTGATGGATAGATTGATAGATAGATTGATAAATAGACAGATTGATAAATAGACAGATTGATAGATTGATTGATAGAATAATGGGCAGAATAATTTATAAAATAATGGATTGATCGATGGATATATTGATGGATAGATTAATTGCTAGTTTAATTAATAGTTTGATGGATAGATTGATGGATAGTTTAATTTATAGTTTGATGGATAGTTTGATGGATAGTTTGATGGATAGATTGATGGATAGATTGATGGATAGATTAATGGACAGATTGATGGATAGATTGATGGATAGATTAATGGACAGATTGGTGGATAGATTGATGGATAGATTGATGGATAGATTTATTGATATATTGATGGGTACATTGATTGATAGTTTTATCTTCTATTTACTTATTTGTTCAGCTTCACCTCCGGGGCGCCCAAGCTTTTTATTGGGAGGGAAGTGGGAGTGGTGATATCCATTCTTTGATTTTATGGATGTTGACATTCTTGTTATTTTAGAAGAGACGATCATGTAGACGCAGCTGTTCATTATATACAAGAAAATATATCTCCAGAACAGCAAGGTATCTATCTATCTATGGACACTTAAGTTAATGAACCAACCAATCAAAATTTAATAAAAGTCCCTAAAGTTGTAAAGCACATGAAAAAGAAAAAGTAATTTTAAAACTTTGGGGATTGGTATAGTGATCAGCCCAATGTCCCCTACCTCCCTGATTTATCCAACTATCTATCTATCTATCTATCTATCTATTTATCTATCTATCTATCTATCTATCTATCTATCTATCTATCTATCTATCTATCTATCTATCTATCTATCTATCTATCTATCTATCTATATATCTATCTATCTATCTATCTACAGCATGACCCTCGAAAAAGTATTTTTAAGCATCTGCAGCCCTTATTTCTCAATGAATTATTAAAAAATGCATATGTCCTTGTTCTCTATAGTATTCCACGTAAGTAGATATAAAAATATTTTTTTACCTCAATTAACACCGGAGATTTTTAGAGCTAAAGTTTTGAAAAAGTGACTGAGGAAAAAGTAACTTTTAACATGATACGACTTTTTTAGCAAAATTAAGCTAGAAATCCTTTTATTTTTGTTACTAGCAGAAACTTTATACAAAAATGAAATAAAAAATTTAGTTTTTGAGTAAAAAGCATTTTTTT